>NW_017670353.1:223088-321104 GCF_001879085.1 Nicotiana attenuata
CGATTTCTTTTTGAGGGGAAATTTCGTTTTGTCATTTTTCCTTCTAAACAAGATTCACAAGTTGGTAGTGCCTCCACTTTCAATGAACTTAAAGGTCCATCCTTGACCAACCTTGAAATTCTGTTTAGATTTATATGACCCAAACGCAAGTGCCATAAATATGTTTTACTCAATTCAGAAGAACGTTTTCTCTTACTTGGTAAATCAACATAATTCAGTTCTTAAGGTTGTAACGGTTTAGGAATAGAGTCAACAACAAAAAGACCATTAATCAATGTAGCCGAAGAGAGATAACGTTTATCATGAGTAATAAGACATTTATCAATATCATGAAAATTAATGTCATAACCATCTCTCAGAGCGCTAGAAACCGAAATTAAATTCCTTCTAACGGAAGGTACGTATAATGTGTCTTTTAAAGCTAAAGCTCTACCACTATCAAACGAAATACTAATGTTTCCTATTGCTAAAGTTGGGGCTGACGAACCATCTGCTTGATAAACGTTGATTTCTCCTCTACTTAGCCACCGCGTTACCTGAAACCCCTGCAAATAAGTGCAGACATGATTAGTGGCTCCCGAATCTACACACCATGACATGGTAGAAACAGCCGCTAAAAGAGTTTCAACGACAAGTAGATGTAAATCACCTGGTTTATTTTTCAGCTTGGCTAGATAAGTCGGACACTGCTTCTTATGATGCCCAGGCTGCTTGCAGTGATAGCACTTGCCCTTAGCCTTTTTCACACCAACAGTTGCGCCACCAACAAAGGGTTTTTAAGTCTTTTCTTCTTCTCACCTCTCGGCTTAGAAGCAGAACATGTCTCAAAATTCAACGCCACAGGAGGATCTTGTTGCTTCATAATAGTCTCTGCCGACTGCAGCTCATTCAGCAATTTCGCAAGTGACAAATCCATTTTGTTCATGTTATAATTTAGGCGAAACTGCTGAAAACTGTCAAGCAGAGTCTGCAAGATCATTTCAACCTGCGTATCCTTATCAATGTTAGCTCCAAGGACCTCCAGTTCATTCAGAAGACTCATCATCTTCAGAACATGGTCCCTAACCGATGAACCTTCAACCATTTTGGCATTCCATAGAGCTTTCATGGCAGTCTGCTTAGCCACACAATTCTGATCTCCAAACATTTCTTTGAGATTTTCCAGAAAGTCATATGCAGACTCCATTGGCTGATGTTGATGTTAAAGAACATTTAACATAGATGCCAGAATGTAACATCGCGCCATCTCATCAGCCTTGACCCATTTGTGGTAAGCCTTTTGTTCATCATCTGTAGCATCATCTCCAGGTTTTTCTGGACACACCTCATCGAGCACAAATTTGTACTCTTCAGCAATTAGGACAATGTCCAAGTTTCGTTTCCAATCAACATAATTCGGACCCTCAAGTTTGTTTTGAGTAAGAATAGTAGTACGGGTACTGAAAGCAGTCATTGTTAATCTGGGAGACAATTTCATTAAATAGATCAAAATCAGTCATGTTTATTTGAATATTAAAACTCAAAACACACTACATATATATAATCTATGCACCTTGAACAACAAATTTCGATGGGAAAAAAGCTATTCTTGAAATATACATATATAGTGACAGATTATTTACTGACAGGTCATACTCAGATGGAGAGTAAACTGTTAATTTAAGTCAAGTGAATATCATCATTCAATATATATACTAGCTCTATTGAACTAACATGCATACTCAGATGGAGAGTGAATACAAGTTATCAACAACTAGTATAACCTAATGATTGTCCATAATGACTTTATCCAATACGGAAGAAGACCTACGTCAACGTGTAAAAACATTATATCACTAGTATTTTAACCCTGTAGTCCATAGGAAATGATCCCTACCACCACTGGATTAAAAACAACTCAAAAAAGTTTTGAAAGGTTTTCAGAAAATCAATAAAACGTCCAAAAACCCATTTAAACGACCACGAATGCCCAAAAAACGACGTATCTCACTGGGCCGTTTCGCATAGATCTGCCATGTTTCAGGTCAATCGAAGTCCGTCAATATGTTGACCTCCAATTTTCTACCCTAATTCGGCCAAATAGCGATTTTTTCGTTTTTCATGGAATAATGTAATTTTCATATTATTCTAATCAAATATCATAAACCATAAACAGATATGACATGATTTTCAGAATAATCATATTACTCAGAACAAATATTCATGTTAAGAACAATGCAGTTTTACAAAATTCAAAACCAATCTTTGCAGGTAATTCAAAACTTGCATATTAACATAACACTTATTTTATTGTTCATCCTAATCATTTAATTAGACGTGAGTAGGCTCTGATACTGTAACGACCCGACCGGCCGTTTTGAGTTCTAGCGCTCCGTTCAGCAGCCTGAGGCCATGAGCAGCTTCATTTCAGGTATTATGACTTGTACGCGTGGTCGGAATTAAGTCCCGGGAAGTTCAGAGTTGATTTGGGAGGAGAATTTTCATTTCAGAAGCTTGAAGTTTAAAGAATGAACTAAGATTGAATTTTTAAGTAAACAACCTCGAAATCAGGATCTAAAGGTTCCAACAGGTTCGTATGGTGATTTCGGACTTGGGCGTATGCCCGGTTCGGGTTTTGGATAACCCGGGAGTGTTTTGGCGCCTATTGTGGAAGTTAGCATTTTAAAAGAAATTTCATAAGTTTGGCTTGGAGTGCATTTCAGTGTTATCAATGTCCGTTTGGAATTCCGAGACTGTGAATAGCTCCGTATGGTGATTCTGGAGTTGGGAGCGCGATCGGAAGTGAATTCGGAGGTCCGTAGGTCGTTTTGGAGCCATTTGGCTAAAGAGAGAAATTTGAAGGTTTTTGAGAAGTTTGATCGGAAGTGGACTTTTTGATATCGGGATCGGAATCCGATTCCGGAAGTTGCAGTAGGTCCGTAATGTCGAATATGACTTGTGTGCAAAATTTGAGGTCAATCGGACGTGATTTGATAGGTTTAAGCATCGAAAGTAGAAGTCTTAAATTCTAAAGTTCTTTAAGCTTGGATTGGGGGTTGATTCATGATTTTAGCGTTGTTTGATGTGATTTGAGGCCTCAAGCAAGTCCGTAACGTGTTTTGGGATTGGTTGGTAGGTTTGGTTGAGGTCCCGGGGGCCTCGGGTGGATTCCGAGTGGTTAACAGATCAAAAATGAAATTTTTGGACAGATGAAGGAATCTGGTTGCTGGTATTTTCACTTCTGCGGTGGGTTGACCGCAGAAGCGGCACCGCAGAAGCTGAAAAGGAAGACCGCAGATGCGAATTTTGGTGAGGGGAGCTGGGACCGCAGAT
This sequence comes from Nicotiana attenuata, assembly GCF_001879085.1. NCBI lineage: Eukaryota > Viridiplantae > Streptophyta > Magnoliopsida > Solanales > Solanaceae > Nicotiana > Nicotiana attenuata. The sequence goes on from NW_017670353.1 coordinate 226,401, forward strand.
GCGGTTAGGGAGCCGCAGATGCGGGACCGCACCTGCGGAAAAAGGGAGCGCAGAAGCGGAAGCTGGGGTGGCTAGGGTGGATCGCAGAAGCGGCCTGGTGACCGCACCTGCGGAACCGCAGAAGCGGCCCAGGGTCCGTAGGTGCGGAAATGACTGGAGCAGTGAGGTCTTTAAAATTCGGGGTTGAGTTCATTTCAACCCCATTTTTCTTCCATTGGAGTCGATGGGGAGCAGCTTGGAGGTGCCATTTTCGGCACTTGTCATGAGGTAAGCAATTTATGCTAGCTTTGAGTTAATACAAGGTTTATATATGGATTTGGACTTGGAAAAATTGTAGAAAATTGGTGTTTTTGGAAGAAGACCTAGAAATTTTAATAATTTGATTTCACCACGAATTTGAGCATGGAATTAGGAGTAAATTATATATTTGAGCTAGTGAAGCCATGGGTAAACTTTATCTTCGAAAAAATTTTTGGATTTCGGGCACGTGGGCCCAAGGGCGTTTAGGTCAACTTTTTGATCGGAGTTAGGAATTGCTATAAATTAGTTTGTAATGAATATTTGAGCATATATTAATGGATTTGCGTAACCGTTGGCTAGTCTTGGAGCGTGGTGCATCAATTGGAGTCTTCGGAAGGGCGTGGAATGCCGGTTATGGGTCTTCGGAACGAGGTGAGTCTCCTTTCTAACCTTGTAAGAGGGAATTGTCCCCATAGGTGAGTTAAGTGGTTATGTGCTCCTATTTGTGGGGGCTACGTATGCACGAAGTGACGAGAGTCCGTGCGTAGCTACTATTATGCTATTGTCCGGGCAGTTAGGACCCAAAAGCATGTTATACTTGGATTATTTGTAAGCCCTATGGTAGCTTAACTGCTTAAATCACATGGAATTTGTAAATGAATTTCTAAAGAGATTAAACTTTACTTCTTAAAATTTGTTAAAGGAGAATTTCATATATTTTGATAAATATTCCCTAATAAGTTCTTACTTGATTGATTGAGCACGTATCTCTCTGTGTACCTGCGTCGCATGTATGATTCGCGAGCAGGGTGTGTGTTTCTTTTATGTTGACCGCGTCGCAGATTATTTCGCGAGCGGGGTAATAGATGCATCTATAGGCGCGCCGTCGACCCTCGGCAAGTGCATATTTCTTTTCTGTTTGATCGGGTCGTCGCCTCGGTATGATTTGCGCATGATATTTTTATATATTGATGCATGAGAAATTTCAAATGATGATATTGCCTTTCATGGCTTGGGATGAATTGACTTAAATGAAGAAAGGTAAATCTTGAAAATCCTTTGTTAATTGTTAAAAGGTGTTTACCTGTTTTACAGCTTTGTGAATTAGAGCATGCTATATAAATCCATGAGTTCCTTACATTTTAGTATATTATTACTGGACCATTCGTAAGAGTCAAGTTGACCATGTCGTCTCTACTTCTTCGAGATTAGGCGGGATACTCATTGAGTACACGTTGATTACGTACTCATACTACACTTCTGTGCATTTTTGTAGCATAGGTATAAGTAACTCTAGCGGCCTACTGAGGTGACGAGTGCGTACATGTGCTAATTGTTGAAAATCCTATTTTCATTAAGTAACCATAATTGCGTTTTCTTCCCAGTTTTTACTAATTGCAATTTAAGCCTACTGTTAGCTTATGAAAGTATGTCTAAGTGACTTAACTACTTTACTTGCTCAAACTGCCTTATTTGAATTCTGTGTAGCATGCTAGGCTAGAAATACCTGTGTTACCTTGGTATAAATTTGATTGAATTGAATATTCCTCGTGTTGCTGTTGTGTGTTTATTTTGGGACTACGGGCGATATCCCGGGAGATCCCCTTTGCCGGTTTATTTGGGACTACGAATGTGGTATTCCGGGAGATCCCCCTGCACATTTACATTGAAACTACGGGACTGCACCCGGTAGATTCCCTAAGTACTGAGTATTTACATTTGGGACTATCGATGTGGTATTCCGGGAGATCCCCTGCGCGTTAATAGTTGGACTACGGGACGACACCCGAGAGATCCACTGGATATTTATATTTGGGACTACAGGACGGTATCCTGGGAGATCCCCGGTTGTTATCTCTGTGTTGAGCTGTATTCCTTCTGTGATTATTTTGTCTCTGTTGTAGTTGTTGCTACTCGTATTACCCTGTGTTACTTTAATACTACTTCTTTTCCTTATATATTATTATATATGACCGGTAGGGCCCTGACCTTCTTCGTCACTACTCGACCGAGGTTAGGCTTGGCACTTATTGGGTACCGCTGTGGTGTACTCATGCCCTTTCCTGCACATGTTTTTCGTGTGCATATCCCGGTACTTCGACTCAACCCTACTACCCTTGAGGCGAGGCGATTCTCTAGAGACTTCGAGGTATATCTGCCGCGTCCGGAGACCGAGGAGTCCCTTTCCATTTTCTCTTGTAGTGATAGCCCTTCTATCTTTTCTTTTGATTTAGACATTCTGGAGTTAGAGCATTTTGTCGTATTCATAGCTCGTGATTCATGGGATTCCGGGTTTTGGGAGTTGTTCGGTTTTGAGATCTTGTATTGTATATGCCAGGCGGTATCTTAAACACTTTTATATTTGTTATCTTCGATTTTATTAGTTTTTCCGCATTTGTTTCTTTTTCCGATTGTTAGGCTTACCAAGTGGTAGGGACTAGGTGCCGTCACTATATGCTCACGGAGGGAGAACATGGATCGTGACAAGTTGGTATCAAAGCTCTAGGTTCGTAGGAGTCATGAATCACAAGCCGGTTTATTAGAGTCTCGTGGATCGGTACGGAGATGTCTGTACTTATCTACTAGAGGCTATGTAACTGTTAAGAAAATTCCACTTCATTTGAATTCCTTGTTGTGCGAGATTTTTGATATCGAAATTCTAAACTTTTGTCTTCTATTCTCTCACAGATTGTGAGGACACGTGCTACTGGAGGTGACCAAACACCCACGCCCCCTACGAGAGCCGTCAGAGGTCGGAGCCGGGATAAATACCGAGGACACGCACACGGTGCAACCAAAGCACCCGCGCGAGCTGCTACTGAGGAGTTCTCAAAATGTGAGTTTTGGTTGGATTCCATGGCATTCTTGGGTCACGTGGTTTCTAGTGAGCGGATAAAGGTGGATCCGAAGAAAGTGGAAGCAGTGCAGAGTTGGCCCAAACCATCCTCAGCTACAAATATCCGCAGTTTTCTTGGCTTAGCGGGTGTTACCGTCGATTTGTTCAGGTATTTTCATCCGTTGCGGCACCTATGACCAGGCTGACCCAGAAGGGTGCTCCGTTCTAGTGGACGGAAGAGTGTGAGGAGAGGTTTTAGAAGCTCAAGACAGCTTTGACCACAACTCCAGTTTTTATATTTCCTACCGGTTCGGGGTCTTATAATGTCTATTGTGATGCCTCAAGGATTGGCCTTGGAGCGGTATTAATGCATGACGGTAGGGTGATTGCCTATACGTCGAGACAGTTTAAAGTGCATGAGAAGAATTATCCTGTCCATGATCTTGAGTTAGCTGCTATTGTTCACGCCTTGAAGATCTGGCATCATTATTTGTACGGTGTGCCTTGTGAGATTTATACTGAATCAATCATAAGTTGGGAATCATAAGTTGAAGATTTTCTATGAATGAACCAAGTCAGAAAGATGGGAAAGATTTTGACTTAAGGAAAAGTAGTAACAATCAATCAAACCTAAAAAAAGGATTCTGAATCAATCATAAGTTGGAAAACCTTTTCGGAAGAAAGAATTCATCACACATATAAAAGCATACAGCCACGCTTTAGCACGAAGAACTATCATGCTAATCAGTAGAAGAGTCTAGCATATAAGAATTTAAAAGTTCAGAATCATAAACAAAGAAGTTCAAACTTAGTTCATAGACTCAGAAATAAGTCTGAAACAGTCAAGGGTCCTCAATAAGAACCCTAGTCTGATCATATGACCAAACTCGGAGGAAATCCCCAAATTCTAGGGTTTCCGACTCGAGTCAAATACAGAGATGAGGAGGCAATAGGCTCAGAGATTTCTTTTCAGAATCTCATGAGAAGACAAGCAAATACAATAGAAAATTCATACAAACAGAGTGAAGAAACTAACTCGAAGCATTAATGAGAGAACAGCATGGTAGTAGAAGAAACATGTTTAAGAAAAACCTTTTAGAAGGGACTTAAACAGGGTTCAGTAGAAGAGAAAACAATAACACTTAAGAACACAATAGTGGGAATATGTTTAAAGAGGTCTTTTAGAAGAACTCAAGCAAAGTTCAGTAGAAGGCAAACAAACCTAAGAACTCAGTAGGAAATACATACAATAAAAGAACACAAAAATACCAGAAAAGTATAACAAAAGAACATATATGTATCACAGTAGAAAAACAAAGCACAGAAGGACATGTATAGTAAAGGAAAACATAAGAACACAGTAGAAGCACATGCGTGACAAACACACACAAAGAAAGGAAAAGAAAAGTCGGAGAAACATTTTGAACCTTTCAGAAAACCCTAAATCGAAGAGAAGTGATTTTTAAAAGATAATTTTGAAAGAAAAAATTGGGGAAATTGTTTAAAAACCCAAGTAGAGCATAGATATGTGATAGATCTAAGAAAAATCGGAGAGAATCTCAAACAATTAGGGTTTCAGAAGAACCCTAGAATGAGAAAGGCTTGGAAAAGGTCCGATCTGAGTCGGATAAGGTCAGAGATAGGCTCATAGGACCAGGATACGCCGGAGCAAGGCCGTCGATGGCCGTGAAACTTCGAGATGGCACAGGTCTGGATGAAGACCTTCGAGGTCTGGCCTCGATTCTTCAAATGTGGAGCGCACAAGAGTAACATGGGGTGAGTATAAGATTACCATGGCCGGAGAAGCCATGGTTTCCGATGGGTTTTGAGGTTGAAGGTGATGAGAGAGGCTAGGGTTTCGAGAGAGTTCGAGAGAGTTTGAGAGGAGAGGGATTTCAGAGGCGACTGATAGAAGAGAATGAGGGGGATTAGGGTAGTCATTGGGGATTAAAAAGGCAAGGAATGATCGTGGTCGTTGATCAAAAGGATCAACGGCCTGGATTGGAAGAGAGGGCCGGGCGGGTTAAATTGGTTGGGTCGGAGGCGGGTTGGATTGAAATTGGGTTGGTATATTAAGGGTTTGAAATTGGGTCAATTAGGGGGATCAATTTTGGCCATAATTGAAACGAAATGGGGCCATATTTTAAATAGCCAATTTTTCCCTTTTAATTCATAAAAATAAAAAAAATGATTTCGAAAACAAATTAAAAGTACTGGATCAGTTAATAATATACAAATATTAATTTAAAAATATTGGAACCAATTTCATAATTATAAAATGCTGTTAATTCTAAATATAGGCTAAAATTGCAACTATATGCAATTTGGCTTTTAAAATACCAAATAAATTTGTAAAAATGTATAGAAATTACCCTAGATAAATTTTGGTATAAATATGAGAATAAAATAAGTTATTCACCAAAAATGATAATTTTGGGAATAATTATTGGTTTTTGTACTGCTAAAATGGGCAATAAATTGATTTAAAAATCCTTCAAAAATTAGGAAAAATACTAAAACACGTGGGCATACTTATATATGCATACATATGCTATTTTGAAAGTATTTTGCATATATAAAAAATATACGGGAAAAAATTGGGTATCAACAGCTGCCCTTCTTTACCCGGTAAGGATGAAAGAGTTGTCGGGTAAAGACATGTTGGCCAATTTTGACCGAACGAAATGGTTTGAAGAATTTGACCGTGCTCTAGTTCCTGAGCTGCCTACATATCCCTGGTCTTACAGGAATCAGGCCATATGTAGTTCAAGATCCATTGGCGGAGTGTGCCGATAGAGATTTTTCAAGAATGGACGCGATATTTAGGATGGTTAAAGTCTAATAGGGCTGCGGGAACAGGAGCGAGATCGCTCCTGCTGAGATGGCCGTTACTTGCTAGTTTACCTGTAAATAGACAATATGAGCATTTACTGTGCATAAATTTAAACATGATGCAATTTTTCGTTGGACCATGAATGCTGTCTTTGGACGGTTAGGATGACGTCCTTAGACCATGATGTCCTGGGCCATGAAACGTATAATAAAGGATTCACAGGCCATGAAATGATGCTCTCGGGCTATGCGAATGGTGCCTCCGAACTATGATGCCTTTGAATAATGATATGCAAGAGATTAAAAGGGGTCCTCAGGCCATGGCATGGTGTTCTCGGTAGCTGATAGCTGGTAGTTGATTGTGATATTGCGAATGCTGGGGATATTGTGTGTGGATGGCGAATGCGAATAGGTGCGACGGTTCTGAGGGTTGTGTTCCTGAACAGTGTGAGCGTATAATATATGATTTGGTGACTTGGGTGCCTGCATCCAAAGAAAAATTGTGAGTTTTGTAAAGGGGAAAGGTTAGTTCGTGTCCCCGCTGACTTTGCTTGCCATGTTCGGCTCTGATCTGATGACACGGTATGTATCGTAGGGGTAGCGTTGCTAAACTGAGCGATTTCGATAATAAATATGCATGAGTTTGTTAAGTTCTCAAAATGTGAGTTTTGGTTGGATTCCGTGGCATTCTTGGGTCACGTGGTATCTAGTGAGGTGATAAAGGTGGATCCGAAGAAAGTGGAAGCAATGCAGAGTTGGCCCAGACCATCCTCAGCTACAAATATCCGCAGTTTTCTTGGCTTGGCGAGTGTTACCGTCGATTTGTTCAGGTATTTTCATCCATTGCGGCACCTATGACCAGGCTGACCTAGAAGGGTGCTCCGTTCTAGTGGATGGAAGAGTGTGAGGAGAGGTTTTAGAAGCTGAAGACAGCTTTGACCACAACTCCAGTTTTGATATTGCCTACCGGTTCGGGGTCTTATACTGTCTATTGTGATGCCTCAAGGATTGGCCTTGGAGCGGTATTAATGCATGACGGTAGGGTGACTGCCTATACGTCGAGACAGTTTAAAGTGTATGAGTAGATTTATCATGTCCATGATCTTGAGTTAGCTGCTATTGTTCACGCCTTGAAGATCTGGCTTCATTATTTGTACGGTGTGCCTTGTGAGATTTATACTGATCACCAGAGTTTGCAGCATTTGTTCAAGCAGAAGGACCTTAATTTGCGCCAGATGAGGTTGTTAGAGCTGCTGAAGGACCATGACATCATTATCTTGTATCACCCGGGCAAGGCCATTGTGGTGGCCGATGCTTTGAGTCGCCGGGCGGACAGTTTGGGGAGTTTGGCTTATCTACCAGCAGTGGAAAGTCCCATGGCGATGGATGTTCAGGCCTTAGCCAGCCAGTTTGTGATATTGGATCTTTCGGAGCCTAGTCGGGTCCTTGCTTGTGTGGTTTCTCGGTCTTCCTTGTTTGATCGTATCCGGGAGTGTCAGTTTGATGACCCTTATTTGCGTGCCCTCAGGGACAAGGTCCTGTAGGAGGATGCCGGAGATGTGACCATTGGTTATGACGGGGTATTGAGGGTGCAGGGTCGGGTTTGTGTACCCAATGTTGATGGGCTTCGGGACTCGATTGTAGAGGAGGCCCATAGTTCGCGGTATTCTATCCATCCGGGTGCCGCGAAGATGTATCAGGGTTTGAGACAGCACTATTGGTAGAGGCGGATGAAGAAGGACATAGTTGGGTTTGTAGCTCGGTGCCTCAATTGTCAGCAGGTAAAGTATGAGCACCAGAGGCCGAGTGGATTGCTTCAGCAGATAGAGATTCCGGAGTGGAAGTGGGAGCGAATCACCATGGACTTCATAGTTGGGCTCACACGGACTTTGAGGAAGTTCGATGTCATTTGGGTGATTGTGGACAAGTCCGCACATTTCATTCCTATCTGTGCCACCTATTCTTCAGAGCGGTTAGCGGAGATTTATATTCGGGAGATTTTTCGTCTGCACGGTATTCCAATTTCCATTATTTCAGATAGAGGTACTCAGTTCACATCACGGTTCTAGAGGGCCGTACAGCATGATTTAGGTACTCGGGTAGAGTTCAGCACAACATTTCACCCCCAGATGGACGGACGGTCCGAGCGGACTATCCAGATTCTTGAGGATATGCTCCGTGCGTGTGTAATGGAGTTTGGAGGTTCTTGGGATCAGTTCTTGCCACTAGCTGAGTTTGCTTACAACAACAGCTATCAGTCCAGCATTCAGATGGCACCGAATGTGACCTTGTATGGTAGACGGTGTAGATCCCCGGTGGGTTGGTTCGAGCCGGGCGAGGCTAGATTATTGGGCACAGACTTGGTACAGGATGCTTTGGAGAAGGCTAAGGTGATTCAGAATAGACTCCGTACAACCCAGTCCAGACAGAAAAGTTATGCGGATCAGAAGGCTCGAGATGTTTCCTACATGGTTGGAGAGCGGGTCTTGCTTCGGGTTTCGCCTATGAAGGGCGTTATGAGATTTGGGAACAAGGGGAAATTGAGTCCGAGGTTTATTAGTCCTTTGAGATATTGTGGCGTGTTGGGGAGGTTGCTTATGAGCTTGCCTTACCTCCCAGCTTGGCTGGAGTTCATCCGGTTTTTCATGTTACGATGCTCCAGAGGTATCAAGGTGATCCGCCACGTGTTGGATTTCAGTACAGTCCAGTTGGATAAGGATCTATCTTACATTGAGGAACCAGTGGCGATATTGGACAGCCAGGTCCGAAAGATGAGGTCAAAGAACATTGCATCAGTGAAGGTTCAGTGGCGGGGTCAGCCGCTCGAGGAGGCGACTTGGGAGACCGAGCAGGATATGCGCAGCCGTTACCCTCATCTTTTCACCACTTCAGGTATGTCTCTATGCTCATTCGAGGACGAACGAATATTTTTAGAGGGGGAGGATATAATGACCCAGTCGGTCGTTTCAAGAATTAACGCCCCGTTCCCCCTATTAACTACATTCCCCGTGTTTGTTTCTGCTATTGTGAGTTGTTGGGAGGATTCGTTTTGAATTTCGGAGTGTTTTGGGACACTTAGTCCCAAAATGAGAGCTTAAGCTTCAGAATTTGGACCGTAGTCGGAGCAGTGTGAAGACAGCCTCGCAATGGCATTCCATCGATTCCGTTAGCTTCGTTGGGTGATTTCGGGCTTAGGGGAGTGTTCGGATTGTGTTTAGGAGGTCCGCAGCTTATTTAGGCTTGAAATGCCGAAAGTCGAATTTTTGAAGTTTCCCGTTCGATAGTGAGATTTTGATATCGGGGCCGGAATGGAATTCCGGAAGTTGGAGCAAGTCCGTTGTGTCATTTGGGATGTGTGTACAAAATTTCAGGTAATACGGATGAGGTTTGATAGACTATTTGATCAAAATGGGAAATTTGAAGTTTTGGAATCCTTAGGCTTGAATCCGAGGGGGATTTGGTATTCCGGTGTTGTTTTGAGTGTTCCGAGGATTGGTTCAAGTTTGAATAGTGGTATATGACTTGTTCGTATTTTTGGTTGAGGTCCCGGGGGCCTCAGGATGAATTCGGAAGGTTGACTGTAACGACCCGACCGGTCGTTTTGAGCCCTAGCGCTCCATTCAGCAGTCGAAGGCCATGAACAGCTTCATTTCAGGTATTATGACTTGTACGCGTAGTCGGAATTGAGTTTCGGGAAGTTCAAAGTTGATTTAGAAAGAGAATTCTCATTTTAGGAGCTTAAAGTTGAAAGAATAAACTAGGATTGGACTTTTGAGTAAACGACCTCGGAATCAGGATCTGAAGGTTCCAGCAGGTTCGTATGATGATTTCGGACTCGGGCGTATGCCCGGTTCGGGTTTTGGATAACCCGAGAGCGTTTTGGCGCCTATTCTGGAAGTTAGCATTTTGGAAGAAATTTCTTAAGTTTGGCTTGAAGTGCATTTCAGTGTTATCGATGTCCGTTTGGGATTCCGAGTCTGGGAATAGCTCCGTATGGTGATTCTGGAGTTGGGAGCGCGATCGGAAGTGAATTCGGAGGTCCGTAGGTCATTTTGGAGCCATTTGGCTAAAGATAGAAATTTGAAGGTTTTTGAGAAGTTTGACCGAGAGTTTGACTTTTTGATATCGGGGTCGGATTCCGATTCCGAAAGTTGGAGTAGGTCCGTAATGTCGAATATGACCTGTGTGCAAAATTTGAGGTCAATCGGACGTGATTTGATAGGTTTAAGCATCGAAAGTAGAAGTTGGAAGTTCTAAAGTTCATAAAGCTTAGATTGGAGGTCGGTTCGTGGTTTTAGCGTTGTTTGATATGATTTGAGGCCTCGAGCAAGTCCGTAATGTGTTTTGGGACTGGTTGGTATGATTGGTTCGGTTCCCGGGGGCCTCGGGTGTGTTTCGGGTTGTATCTCGCTCTTATTTGATGTTTCAACATCGTTTCTTTGGACGTAAAAGGGTACCATATTAAGCAAATGAGCTCCAAATTAAGTTTTTATTAAACCATTAGATCTGTATCGTAATTTCGGAGCCATAGCAAAAAGAATCGTCAAATTTGGACATCGTATGAGGGAGTTATGCTCTTTTCCGTGTCGAGAAAAGTGTTGGTTGCTGTCATAACCGCAAATGCGGTCAAATTTCAGCAGATGCGGGACCGCAGGTGCGAAAAAATTTCCGCAGATGCGGAAATTGCTGGAGGCAGAGGGGTTTCTTTAAAAATCGAAGTTTAACTCATTTTCACTTCATTTCTTCCATGGGAGCCAATTTTGGAGCAACTTTGGAGTGCCATTTTCATCACCAAGCATGAGGTAAGTGATTTCTACTAGTTTTGAGTATATACAAGGTTTATATATGGATTTAGACTTGGAAAATTGTAGAATACTTGAGGTTTGAGGGGAAACCTAGAAAACTAGTATTCTTGGATTTTGACCACGATTTTGGGTATGGAATTTAGAGAAAATCATATATTTGAGTTCGTGAGGCCATGGGTAATCTTTATCTTCGAAAAATTTCGGATTCCGAGCACATGGGCCCGAGGGCGTTTTGGTCAACTTTTTGATCGGGGTTAGGAATTGCTATAAATTAGATTGTAATGAATAATTAAGCATATATTAGTGGATTTGCGTAATCATTGGCTAGTTTTGGAGCGTTGTGCATCAATTGAAGTCTTCGGAAGGGCGTGGAATGCCGGTTATGGATCTTCGGAGCGAGGTGAGTCTCCTTTCTAACCTTGTGAAGGGGAAATGTCCCCATAGGTGAATCAATTGGTTATGTGCTCCTATTTGTGGGGGCTACGTACGCACGAGGTGATGAGAGTCCGTGCGTAGCTACTATTATGCTATTGTCCGGGTAGCTAGCACCCAAAAGCATGAATACTAGAATTATTTGCAAACCCTATGATAGCTTGAATTGCTTATATCACATAGAATTGGTAAATGAATTTTCGAAAAGGATTAGACTTTACTTCTTAAGATTTGTTAAAAGAGGAATTGATATATATATATTGATAAATATTCCCTAATAAGTACTTACTTGATTTATTGAGCATGTCTCTCTTTATGTTGACCGCGTCGCATGTATGATTCGCGAGCGGGGTAATAGATGCATCTATCGGCGCGGCGTCGACCCTCGGCAAGTGCACATTTATTTTCTGTTGGACCGGGCCGTCGCCTCGGTATGATTTGCGCATGATGTTTTTTATATATTGATGCATGAGAAATTTTAAATGAAGATATTGCCTTTCATGGCTTGATGTAAAACTTTAAAGTCCTTTATTACTTGTTGAAGGTGTATTGCCTATTTTACAGCTTTGTGAGTTTAAACTGTATATATAATCCATGATTTCCTCACATATTTAGTATATTATTATTGGACCGCTAGTGAGTGTCCAGGTTGACCATCTCGTCTCTACCCCTTCGAGGTTAGGCGGGATACTCACTAAGTGCACGTTGATTACGTACTCATACTACACTTCTGTGCATTTTTGTTGCATAGGTATATGTTACTTTAGCGGCCTACTGGGCTTAGCAGCACGGATGATTCGGGGACTAGGTGAGTTGCATTATGCGAGGCGGCCCGCAGCTTGTAAAGTCCCTTCTAGTAAATTGTATTTTCTTTCTGTCCATTGTATTTCGGACGAATGTTGTATTGTATTTTATATCCTTATCAGTAGATGCTCATGCACTTGTGACACTAGGTTCTGGGATGGTTTCTGAAAGATGTGTACTAATTATTTATTATTTGGCTTGAAATGAAAATAGTGAATTCTGTTTATTTATGAAAATATAGATTTTCAAAGGTATTAAAAGAGAATTTAATCGATAATTTAGTTGGCTTGCCTGACAGCGGTGTCCGGCGCCATCACGACCTTTAGTGGATTTTGGGTCGTGACAACATGGTATCAGAGCACTAGGTTCCTAGGGCCTCACGAGTCATGAGCAAGTCTAGTAGAGTCTCGCGGATCGGTACGGAGACGTCTGTACTTATCTTCAGGAGGCTGCAGGACTATTAGGAGTACTCCCTTCTTGATTCCTTATCGTGCGATTTGTTTCCGTGAGGCTTATGCCCTTGTTTCCTTCCTACTCAATCTTACGCGATGCGAACCGCTGGTTATAAATCGAAAATTGAAGAACCATGGTGGTACTACAGATGTGATACGGGGTGTTTCTTCCGGTATAGCTGATCAGACTATTGTCGTCGCCTTATGGAAAGAATATTTTATTTGTTTCAGCCCAGTAGCGGTATTTCGAGGGCTTTGAGGCTAGGCACAAGTTGACGCGTTGCTTATGAATGACTACTCTGTAGTAGTAATATGATGGTAGGGTGTCGCCCACGTGTCAGGGCAGTGAATGATCTCAAGGGAGGTTTACTCAGTGTATAATCAAGAGATTCAATATTTTATTCCCGGCAGGGGGAAAGGCAATCGAACTAGGGAGGATCAGATGTGGACTGGTCGAAGTAATGAGACTTGGCAATTGCAAACGTGGTGGATTTTTTTTCTATATTAGGGTGCTGTTGTCCTAATTGGACGTATTAATCTTGTCGGTGTTATAATCTTCTACAATTCGCCTTTGAGGCAAGGTATTGTGAAATAGTATCGGAGATACAACTATCAGATATCGCAGGATGCGGTGGTTCAGGATGGAATCAGTTTTCCTATTGTTGACGGCTCGAGAAAGATGACCTTCGGAAAGGTTTGAAGTTAGTAGCAAATTGAGGACTCAAGTTCTATGAAGATAAATTTTATAAAGGCAACAACCGAGCAGCAAAAGATGAGAAAGGCATGTGGGAAGTGTCAGGCGGGGTTTTAAATTGCTAAAAGGCCAGGTATGTGAAGCAAAAGTTGAGTAGTCGACTAAGGGGATGAGTTCCGCCAAAGTGGGAGAGTGGCGGAGATGCATATGGGCTTGAAGTGGAAGGACCACGTACCTTAAGGAGAGTTTGGAGTGATTTGATAATATTAGTGATTGGTGATTGGTGTCTACGGATTCAATTTGAAGTAGAGGTTCTTGTACGGCCGAAGATTTAATATTACGGAAAGGAGCCGCTTAAATAAAGAAGGGTGCAGCATGGCGTTGAATTGGAAAGATGTTGTCGCACATTTCAGTGATGTCCACGAGGGGTAAAATGGACCTATGCAACTGGAGTGTGAGCTCAAACTCAGGAAGGGTCATTAATGTCGTAGTAATTGTACCCTGTGCAGCAGTGTTGGAAGATGCCGGGAGAGCCTTCTATAGGTAGGTTAGCCAAGTGAGCAAATTAGCAGTCGCGTAGTTGGCAAAGCTTCTGCAAAAATTCTATTGGTTATACAGCAAGGAATTGGTCGTGCAAATGTTGTTAATGATTTCTATAGTAAGATATCGAGAATTCTGGCGGTTGATTACGCAAGATTATGTCAACAGGAGATTAAGAATCCTGGTAAATTCCAGAGTTGTGCAATAGTGGCTTCGAGCTAAGTGGGAGAGTCCCACCGCCTATGATGGGGTTGCATGGTTAACTATTAGCGAGGTTTTTGGTTATTAGCGTATTGATGGGCTATTTCAGCAACGGGAAAGGACCATAAGTGGTAATTGAGCAGAGGAATTATTAAAGGTGGCTTATTGTTGGCCTTATTGGCCCATGTTCAGGCTTAGGGAAGGGATTCTGCCAGGTGCATCGCCAATGGGGCAGTCATGCGCTAGGAAATGTAGGGAATTGGTTATATTCGAGGCCGAGTCGGAGCGGGTGGCTCTCAGCAGCGGTCCTAGTGAAATTCAGAAGATGAAGTATGATACCTAATGATTTCGAGCCTATAGGTGCAGTTGAGAATCAAGTTCTTGCAACAGCTTATGGATGGAGACTCAGAACGTTTTGTGATGTTTTGGCTTGCTGTATGGCATTTGAGGGATATGAGTCAGTTCATGGGATTTGAGACAGCATGGTCTCGTGATTCGAGGTCGCTCAGGATGAGTGCGGAGGGAGTATGTTATGTGTTGGAAGAAATCAGTAATATCTTTAAGGCAATCAAGGATAAATTGGAAGAAGGTAGTTGATTGGCCACAATTGAGTTTGGCATATTGGTGTTGGCAGTCAGTTTCTGCAGCGTGATCGAGTTAGGTAAGCGATTTGAGATGGTACGTATCAGGCTTGTCAGCCGCCGCAATTGATGTTATTCAGAAGCATTCTACTGCCATGGCTTGTTGTGTGGAAGCAGATTCCGGAAGGGGCTATGGTGGCTTAGACCACTACTTAGAGATTTGCATATTCTACGGTTATGAAAAAAATTCGCCTGTGTGCTGCTATGGTTCTCCGGAAGTGAGTTAAGTGAAAAGTTCTTATATGATGAAGTGTTAAAATGTAAATGTTAAAATCGTGTTCTATCGTGTGTTGGCACATTGGGTGCAGTGAGGATCAAGGGTGCAGCTTGGTGCTGGTAAGGATGTCACGAGCTCGGATGAGCAGAAAAGGAGCTTCGGTGTTTAAGGTAAGTTGGCATTGTCTTCAGCGTCACCTGAGATTGGTGTTTGGTAAAGGGGGCTTGTATCATGGTTAATGATTCTTGATCGCTTTTCAACGTTAGTGCGGTCGGTGGGTTGGAGGTAAGACCCAGTAAATGGCTATGGTAGATTGTGGGGGGTGTGTCCCACATGAAGATTTCATAAATGTGGCGCGTAGTCACTTGATTGATTAAAGATCTAGACTAAGTATGAAGATTCATGATGATATCGATAAGTTGAGAATATGTGCCTGGAGGGCACTCAGTTACTGAGTTGTGGACTGTGGATGAGTACTCCGGTTATAATGGTTGTCCTTGTGTGTTCGGAGAAGAGGGAAATTAGTATGGACCCTTGGAAGGTTATTGACTTAGTTTGATATGATCTGGATCGACTTGAGGTTGGTGGATGTATTTAAATATGGATTTGGGCTCTATGCCAGGCCAGTCGTGTTCATTTCAGTGATGCGCTCCTTATGTGGGAGTAGTCAGGGTGTTATTTCATTGGCAGATATATGCATGAAGTGATGCGTTGCACCGTGCGAGTTGCGAGACGGCTTGAGAAATTGCTTATGTGTTGAGGATCCATATAGAAACAATGTATTATGAGCAAGATGGCTCTTGAGATTCAGTTTGTATATCGCACCCCAGTTGTGCTTGAGTTTTGTAGCTTATGACGCTATATGTTTCCTCAGGGATGGTATTATGCACTTAGCATGCTTATGACCGATATTCGGTATTATGGTTGTAATGAGCAAATTTCGCTCGGTGGGCAATCTCCTTATACGAGATTTATGATATTTGAGTCGGGTGGTACACCGCAACAGTGTGATGTTGAGCACAGTTCCCTATATCTGGTTGGATGTGCTTCATTTCCTTTTTTCTGAGGGAAGCTCATATTAGCCGTGAGCCCACGTCGCATGTATGATTCGCGAGCGGGGTGTCGGTGTAGTATGCTACCGCGTCGCATGCATGATTCGCGAGCGGGGTAATTAGATTTCCTTCCAGAGTTTGTTTTCCTTTGGTATCGCGTTCGAATTGATGGCCTATTGGCACATGGTGGCATCATATGAGATTTTGATAATGTCTGGGGTGGCTTATTTCCTGAGCAGTTGTATCAGACGAGACGAGATCCCTTGATCTAGGATTCTGTGCAATCCAGCTGTATGAGGTATATTAAGGAGCAAAGATCACTATTTGGTTCAGAATATGGTAATGTTTCTTGTCAGAAGTATAGACTCGACGATTGGTTGACTCGGCAGTTGATTATGAATTTCTTCACATCTCTTCCGTTGTGGCGGTATTGTAAGAGTTGGAGTAAGACCTGTGTATGTTATGGGGTGCAATGGGAGCATCAGATTCGTGGAATTTCAACTAAATTGAACAGAAAATGTTATCGTGGTCCGGTGAGTAAAATGATGAAAGGTGTGAATTCAGCAAAGTTATGCAGTCATGTTTGGGTACAGCGTGTCGGGGTTGATACGGTGTTCGTATGTTGGAAACAGGTCAGGCATAAAATTCCGGATGTTGGAATGGGGCTCTGAGGCTTATTTGCTTTAATAAAAGGGAATATCTTCAAAATTGATCGAGTTGATGTGCTCAACTGAGTTATGGTGGCACGGGAAGGTACATAAGGTGTTAAACAGCGATTTCAGACTACTCCAGTGTAGTTCTCAGCACGTTCGAGGACGAACGTATGTTTAAGTGGGAGAGAATGTAACGACCCGACCGGTCGTTTTGAGTTCTAGCGCTCCGTTCAGCAGCCTGAGGCCATGAGCAGCTTCATTTCAGGTATTATGACTTGTACGCGTGGTCGGAATTAAGTCCCGGGAAGTTCAGAGTTGATTTGGGAGGAGAATTTTCATTTCAGAAGCTTAAAGTTGAAAGAATGAACTAAGATTGAATTTTTAAGTAAACGACCTCGGAATCAGGATCTGAAGGTTCCAGCAGGTTCGTATGGTGATTTCGGACTTGGGCGTATGCCCGGTTCGGGTTTTGGATAACCCAGAAGTGTTTTGGCGCCTATTGTGGAAGTTAGCATTTTAGAAGAAATTTCATAAGTTTGGCTTGGAGTGCATTTCAGTGTTATCAATGTCCGTTTGGAATTCCGAGACTGTGAATAGCTCCGTATGGTGATTCTGGAGTTGGGAGCGCGATCGGAAGTGAATTCGGAGGTCCGTAGGTCGTTTTGGAGCCATTTGGCTAAAGAGAGAAATTTGAAGGTTTTTGAGAAGTTTGACCGGAAGTGGACTTTTTGATATCGGGATCAAAATCCGATTCCGAAAGTTGCAATAGGTCTGTAATGTCGAATATGACTTGTGTGCAAAATTTGAGGTCAATCGGACGTGATTTGATAGGTTTAAGCATAGAAAGTAGAAGTCTGAAATTCTAAAGTTCTTTAAGCTTGGATTGGGGGTTGATTCATGATTTTAGCGTTTTGATGTGATTTGAGGCCTCGAGCAAGTCCGTAACGTGTTTTGGGATTGGTTGGTAGGTTTGGTTGAGGTCCCGGGGGCCTCGGGTGGATTTCGGGTGTTTAACGGATCAAAAATGGAATTTTTGGACAGATGAAGGAATCTGGTTGCTGGTATTTTCACTTCTGCGGTGGGTTGACCGCAGAAGTGGAAAAGGAAGACCGCAGATGCGGATTTTGGTGAGGGGAGCTGGGACCGCAGATGCGGTCAGGGAGCCGCAGATGCGGGACCGCACCTGCGAAAAAAGGGAGCGCAGAAGCGGAAGCTGGGGTAGTCAGGGTGGATCGCAGAAGTGGCCTGGTGAGCGCACCTGCGGAACCGCAGAAGCGGCCCAGGGTCCGCAGGTGCGGAAATGACTGGAGCAGTGAGGTCTTTAAAATTCGGGGTTGAGTTCATTTAAACCCCATTTTTCTTCCATTGGAGTCGATGGGGAGCAGCTTGGAGGTGCCATTTTCGTCACTTGTCATGAGGTAAGCAATTTATGCTAGCTTTGAGTAAAATACAAGGTTTATATATGGATTTGGACTTCGAAAAATTGTAGAAAATTGGTGTTTTTGGAAGAAGACCTAGAAATTTTAAAAATTGGAATTCACCACGAATTTGAGCATGGAATTAGGAGTAAATTATATATTTGAGCTAGTGAAGCCATGGGTAAACTTTATCTTCGAAAAATTTTGGATTCCGGGCACGTGGGCCCAAGGGCGTTTTGGTCAACTTTCCGATCGGAGTTAGGAATTACTATAAATTAGTTTGTAATGAATATTTGAGCATATATTAATGGATTTGCGTAACCGTTGGCTAGTCTTGGAGCGTGGGGCATCAATTGGAGTCTTCGGAAGGGCGTGGAATGCCGGTTATGGGTCTTCGGAGCGAGGTAAGTCTCCTTTCTGACCTTGTAAGAGGGAATTGTCCCCATAGGTGAGTTAATTGGTTATGTGCTCCTATTTGTGGGGGCTACATCGCACGAGGTGACGAGAGTCCGTGCGTAGCTACTATTATGCTATTGTCCGGGTAGTTAGGACCCAAAAGCATGTTATACTTGGATTATTTGTAAGCCCTATGGTAGCTTAACTGCTTAAATCACATGGAATTTGTAAATGAATTTCTAAAGAGATTAAACTTTACTTCTTAAAATTTGTTAAAGGAGAATTTGATATATTTTGATAAATATTCCCTGATAAGTTCTTACTTGATTGATTGAGCATGTATCTCTCTGTGTACCTGCGTCGCATGTATGATTCGCGAGCAGGGTGTGTGTTTCTTTTATGTTGAACGCGTCGCACATTATTTCGCGAGCGGGGTAATAGATGCATCTACAGGCGCGCCGTCGACCCTCGGCAAGTGCACATTTCTTTTCTGTTGGATCGGGCCGTCGCCTCGGTATGATTTGCGCATGATATTTTTTTATATATTGATGCATGAGAAATTTTAAATGATGAAATTGCCTTTCATGGCTTGGGATGAATTGACTTAAATGAAGAAAGGTAAATCTTGAAAATCCTTTGTTAATTGTTAAAACGTGTTTACCTATTTTACAGCTTTGTGAATTAGAGCATGCTATATAAATCCATGAGTTCCTTACATTTTAGTATATTATTACTGGACCATTAGTAAGAGTCAAGTTGGCCATCTCGTCTCTACTTCTTCGAGATTAGGCGGGATACTCATTGAGTACACGTTGATTACGTACTCATACTACACTTCTGTGCATTTTTGTTGCACAGGTATAAGTAACTCTAGCGGCCTACTGGGCGTAGCAGCGTGGATGACTCTGGGACTAGGTGAGCTGCATTGTTCGAGGCGACCCACAGCTAGTGTAGTTCCTTTCAGCATTTTTATATTTATTCCCTGTCCATTGTATTTCGGACAGATGTTGTATTTTATTTTCCTTATCATTAGATGCTCATGCACTTGTGACACCGGGTTGTGGGATGGTTTTCGAAAGATGTGTACTAATAGTTATTATTTCAATTGAACTGAAGCAGAGATTTGTTCATTTATGAAAAATGGAAGGAAAAATCCTTGATTTTCAAAGGTTTTAAAAGAGAATTTAATCGATAATTTAGTTGGCTTGCCTGACAACGGTGTCCGGCGCCATCACGACCCGTAGTGGATTTTGGGTCGTGGCAAATGCGATGATAGGTTCCCCCCTAGCCTTCTTCTATTTCTAATACCGGGACGGATTGACTGGTGCAGATGGGGTTACTCCCATCCCCGTGAATGATCACCTCCTGATGATTCTATTCGAACTTTACGGCTTGATGGAGTGTGGATGCCACAGCCCCAGCGACATGGATCCATGGTCGGCCTAACAGAAGATTGTATGAGGCCGGTATGTCGAGCACATGAAATTCGACGTCGAACCAAGTTGGCCCCTTCTGCAGGCACAGGTTAATTTCCCCGATCGTGGCCCTTTCGGACCCATCGAAAGCTTTCATATTCATGCTTCCTGTCCGTATTTCATGAAATCCTTTGTCCAATCTTTTTAGAGTGTCCAACGGACAAATATTAAGGCTAGAACCTCCGTCAACCAAGACCCTGGCAATGAAGTAGTCTTCGCATCGCACTATAATGTGCAGTGCCCTGTTGTGATTCAGACCCTCAGGTGGCAACTCATCCTCGTGGAAAGTGATTTTGTGACTTTCCAACACCCGTCCTACCATGTTAGACATCTCTCCGCTGGTGATGTTATTGGGCACGTAAGCTTCGCTCGACACTCGTCAGTGGTGTGCCCTTTAATATCGGAATGGTACGCACAAGTTCTGTTAGGATTGACCCATTGGGATGGATTCTCTAGTGCCACAGTGGGAACAGGAGTGACGTAACCTGCGGCTTTCAACCTTTCATACAGGTGGTCAATGGGTTCAGCGATGGCGGTGTATTGTTTGAGTGGCTTGCGGTCAAAATTGAGTCTTGGTCTTGGATAATTTTTGCGAGTCAGAAGCGATTGGAAATGAGGTGGTTGGGAGTTGTAGGTGTGATAGACAGTGGCTGGCTGGGGGTATCTGGGGATGATGGTTGATATGTAGGTGGTGGTGCTTGCTATGTGGATGGAGGTGTTTGATATGTGGGTGGAGGTGTTCGATAGGTAAGTGGAGATTTCGGGCCTTGAGCCACCATTACTGCCCCAACGCCTTTCTTCTTTGATATGCCGCCTGATTGCAATGCTTTATTTGTAGCCTGTAGTGCCTCAAAATTCGTTACCATCCCGCTCTTGATGCCTTCCTCAATCCTTTCACCAAGCTTGATGATATCGGAGAATTTATGGTTTTCAATAACCATCAATTTTTCGTAATACTGCGGATCCTCTGCTCTGACGAAGAAATTGTTCAACTGTTCTTCGTCCAAAGATGGCCTAACCTTGGCCGCTTTTGACCTCCAGCGGGTAGCATACTCGCGGAAAGTCTCAGTGGGTTTCTTCTTGAGATTCTGGATGTAGAAAACATCGGTTGTATTTTTTGTGTTGAACCTGAATTGGTCCATGAAATCTGATGCCATACCTACCCAGTTGGACCATTTCTTGGGATCTTGGCTGATGTACCAGGACAAAGCATCACTAGTGAGGCTGCTCATGAAGAGTTTCATCCGAATCTTCTCGTCCTTTCCGACCCCGACAAGCTTGTCGCAATAGGTCCTTAGATGAACCTTAGGATCACCTGTGCCGCCGAACATCTCGAACTTAGGAGGTTTGTACCCCTCCGGCAGTTCCACATCCGGCTGTATGCATAGGTCTTTATAGTTCAACCCTTCTATTCCATTGCCGCCTTCGACACCCTAAACCCGACTTGTCAATTTCTTGAGTTCTTCAGCCATGTTTTTAATGAGCTGGTCCTTCTCTGAGGATTCTGGTGCATAGGAAGTTGGTTGAGTAGAGTGAGGTATGGTCTGCACATATATGGGGTTGTTCTGATGAGTGCCAGGGACTTGGGTGTAGTGATGGTCATTGCTTGAGTTTTGAGGGTCAGGAATGGGTTGTGGTATATTTTGGGGAGTGTGGTAAGTGGCGGTTGGTGGGTACTGGATTGATTGGTGGTGGTGTTGTGGTGGAGTTGGTATGGGTAAAGGATTGAGATTTTGAGGTGGGGTCGTGTATTGATGTGGTGCAGGAGGGTTTTGTGGGTGTTGGTTGATGTGTTTTGGGGAGGTGTCGGGTTCTTTGTGTTCTGTTGATTGATGTCGGGGACATTCAGGGTGAGTGATAAGTTCGCCAAGTTGCGAACCTGCTCAAGCTGTCCTTGTAGCTCCAGTATCTTTTGTTCCAATCTCAAGACTAGATCATTTGGTGCCGGAGTACTCCGACCGTCTGAAGTTTCTGCGTTCTCAACATTCTCCTTTCGAATACCACATAAGTCGTCCATTTTTGTTTTGCCTTTGCTTTTTGTATTTCTTGGAGGAGGAGGTGGAGGGCCTATAGATCTGGTAATGATACGCTGATGATGCCAGTATGAGTGAACCAACCTAAGGGGATGGGAATAATCAAAAATAAGGAAAAACAAAAAGGCAACAAGTTAGTGAGGATTTTGAAGTGTTGCAGTATTTAAACACATATTGCGGGAATTTAAATTCGCATCCTAATTGGGGAGCCTCGTTATGCCCGAGGTAGGCCTAGTGACAAATAAATTTGGAGAATTTTAGATGCCAACAAATGCCTCATTTCATAATATGAAAAATAGACGAATCCCAAAACGACATTAAGATAAAAATAAATCACTACTGGCACTTGGCCTTATTACATTTTAGGAAAGCAAATAAACCTAGCCTATTTGGTCCCAGAAGGACCTTCCCCAGATTCGATCTTCCTGACTTCATCGTACAGGTCCCCCAGCTCGCGTAGACCCAGCAGCAAGTAGTCTCTGGCCAGATGTCCTCCTTCAGCTCCTTCAGTATTCTGGCAATCCTCAATCCTCTTTATGACTTACCTTCCAGCTCCACTATTCCTCGCTCCAGATATTCCAACTTCCTGTTGGAAGTGACTGCCATTTCTTTCCATTCTTCGATCAAACCTCACATTCCTCTCATGTATTTCCCCGTGCTCATTCTCAGAGTCGTGGACCCTCTTACGCGCCTATTGTATTTGACTTGAGCTTCAGCTTCCTCATAAATGATTCTATTCCCTCGGCCAGCTCCCGGCATCACCATTCCTTTTAGATTGTTCTTCTAACCATGCGGGTAAAGAGGTTCGCACCCTGCATGATACTTGTCGGGCTCAATTGGTGTTCTTTCCACAATGATCTTGCAGTGCCACATGTGCTGAGCTTGACACTTGTAAGGAACGTCGTCGTCTTGAAAGTCTGCTCTGAAATGACTCATCTTGGCAACCCTTGCACAACCTTTTTCCTCCCTGCTTGCCTCATAACTCGGATAGGGACATAAGGGTATATCCCTCTCAACCCAATCAGCACTAAGTGTGCAGCGTCCCTGGATCTGATGATAAATTCGTCTATAGGGAACAATTCAAAACATCCATTGCACTTGCTCCTCGGTCAGATTATCGAAGAATTCGCCCACTCTTTGGCACTTTCCGGCTGAGCAAACCTTTCCGGACTGTAGGTCATCCGCTTGGGGTGATGGAAGGCAATATGGTCATTCCAAGCCCTTCGCGGAAGTTCCTGGCGATACTGCCCCTTTTTGAAGATGTTCTAATAACCACAACTGCAGCAACGTGTTACAACCTCGAAATGCTTGACCCCTCTTTGACAGCGTTCCAGAGCCCTGTAGTTGTCGGCTATGATCATGGGGACTATGGTGTATGTTTGCCCGTAGATTCCTTCCATCAAAGTCTTGGCGACCATGGCCAACCTAGTGTGGATTCTTTCCCTTTTCATTAGGAATACTGTGACGACCCGGCCAGTCGTCTCATGAGTTACCGCTCCGTTTCCCCTATTTCTACTTCTTATTGTTTTGTTCATCCGTTTTTGAGGTATCGGGTTGGTCGGATTAAATTCGGATTGGTTTTGGTGAAGTTTAGACACTTAGTCTCTTTTTAGAAGGCTTAAGTTGGAAAAGTCAACCGTATGTTGACTTATGTGTTAGAGGGCTTGGATGTGAGTTCCAATGGTTCGGTTAGCTTCGGAGGTGATTTATGGCTTAGGAGTGTGATCGGAATGGGTTTTGGAGGTTGGAGTAGATTTAGGCTTGAATTGGCGAAGTTAATATATTTTGGCGATTTCCGGTTGGTAGGCGAGATTTTGATATCGGGGTCGAAATGGAGTTCCGAGAGTTGCAGTAGCTCCATTATGTGAGTGTGTGCAAAATTTCAGGTCATTCGAACGTGGTTTGGTTGGGTTTTTTGATCAAAAGCGGAATTCAGAAGATTTTTAGAAACTTAGGCTTGAATCCGATGTGTTTTGGTTGATTTGGTGTTGTTTGAAGTGTTTTGATGATTGGAACAAGTTTGAATAAGGTTTTTGGATAATGTTGGTGCCTTTGGTTGA
This sequence comes from Nicotiana attenuata, assembly GCF_001879085.1. Lineage (NCBI taxonomy): Eukaryota > Viridiplantae > Streptophyta > Magnoliopsida > Solanales > Solanaceae > Nicotiana > Nicotiana attenuata. The sequence continues at coordinate 250,182 of NW_017670353.1, forward strand.
GGTCCTGGGGCCTCGGGTGAGTTTCGGGTGGTCAATCGGACCATTTTGAAGTTTAGAAAGCTGCTGAAGTTTTGCTGTTTCTGGTATTTTCGCACCTGCGGTTTGGGGACCGCAGGTGCGGCGTCACATTATGCGATGGAATGGCCGCAGATGCGGATTTGAGGGGAGGAGTCAGGAACGCAGATGCGATAGAGGGACCGCACCTGCGGAGTCGCAGATGCGGCGAGTGGACTGCAGATGTGGTATTCGGTCCCTAAGTGATTTCCGCAGAAGCGGAGGGTGGACCGCAAATGCGGTACCGCAGAAGCGGGTTTTGGACCGCAGATGGCGGGAACCCCTGGGCAGAATGTATATAAGCTTTCCTTCGCGATTTTTGAAGGTTTTCACCATTTTTAACTTCGGCTTGAGGGCTTTTGGACGATTCGGAAGGGAGATTTTCAAGGGAACTTCGCTAAGGTAAGGATTTTGGAGCAAAAAAACACATTTCTATGGTAGTATTTCATGGATTAAGGCTGTAATTTAAGGAATTAAAGGGCTAAAAATGGGGGATTAGGGCTTGAGTTTAAGAGACCTCTAAATGAGGATTGAGGGCCATTTGGACTCCGATTTTAGTATTCTTGATATGTATGAAACTCGTGGGGAGATAAGGAATCTATTAGTATGTAAAAATATCTAAATTTCGAGACGTGGGTCCGGGGGTCGGGTTTTGGTAATTTCGGGATTTGTGCCCTTTATTGATTATTTTCGCTTAGGCTTTGTTCCCTTAGCATATATTTGACGTCCTCGTTCTAATTTTGGATAGATTCGACGCGTGTGGAGGCCGATTCGAGGGGCAAAGGCGTCGCGAGCTAGAGATTTAGCCGGTTCGAGGTGAGTAATGATTGTAAATGATGTTCTGAGGGTTTGAAACCTCGGATTGCACATCGTAGTGCTATGTTGAGGTGAGACACATGCTAGTTGACGAGCGTGGGGTCGTACACTATTGGGGATTGTGACTTGGTCCGTCCCGGTTGATGATTTTACTGCGTATTTGACTGAAACTTATTTTCTATCATTATGATTTGGGCTGAATGCCATATTTGGGCTTCGTGCCAACCATTTGAACCCTTCGGGGCTTTTTATTGATATTTCCTCACTGTTTTGATTTACTCCTTGAACTCAGTCATGTTATTTTCCACTGTTTTACTACTCAGCCATTTTTACTCAGTTTTGAGACTTAAATGATATTTTTAAATGATGTTTGGGCTGAGAAACACTGTTTTACTATTGCCCGATGGGCTTGTGAGGATTTTTGACTGAGCAAGGCCGAGGGCCTATGTTGTGAGGAAACACTGATACTGATTTGAGGCCGAGGGCCTGAGATATGTACGCCACGAGGTGGCTTGATTGATATGAGGCCGAGGGCCTAGTTTGTGATGCCACGAGATGGCTTGTTATTGCGCTTGGGCCATAAGGGGCCCCTCCAGGAGTCTGCACACCCCCAGTGAGCGCGGGTACTCATTGTGATGTGAGATTGAGCCCGAGGGGCTGGTATTGTTCTGAGATGTTGCCCGAGGGGTGGTTTTGTTGTCATTGTGCCCGAGGGTCGAGCTTCTATTTATTTACTATACCTTAACTCTCTGTCAATTACCTGTTTATTGTTGAAAAGGGATTTTACTTGACTTTTCACTAGTTTACTGTTTTTAACTGGTTTTACTGCTTCATTATAGAATGCCTTGTGCCTTACGTGTTTTCTTACTTTCAGTCATTATTTACATTTGTTACTCACTGAGTTGGAGTACTCACTTTACTCCCTGCACCCTGTGTGCAGATTCAGGCGTAGTTGGTTCCCCTGCCGAGTGCTGATCCTTCCAGCTTCAGGCGGACATTCAAAGTACACGAGGTAGCTGCCTGGCTTCCGCAGTTTCCGTGTTTCTCTTCCCTTATCATTTCTATCATGTCTCAGACAGATGTACTAGTTTTCAGACTTAGCAGACTTGTATCATGACATATAGATGCTCACGACTTGTGACACCCGGTTAGGGCTGTGTTGGGTTATACTTCCGCACTTTATTGATATTATCCGCTACTTAATACTATTAAATCATGTTTTAGACTGCTTTATGTTGTTTAACTACTTAAAAAGGTAAACTCGGTTTAGTTGTCTGGCGTTGTCTTCACGTGAGGCGCCATCACGACCGGGCAGGGATTTAGGGTCGTGACAAATACTATCAGGCCCAAGAAGCACACAATGAACACGAACGCTCTGCGGTGGATGTGGCCCAGAGAAGTGAGAGAGATCTCGTCATGGTAAGTACGGAAGGACTTGCTATGGCCATACCTCTCATACAGATACTCGAAAGGTATGTAAGATTCCTTCAGGCATCTCAAGTCAGCATTTTTCTTCAACCCCATCATCTTTAGAAAACCCTTTACCACTACGGTTCTCCGGCACCAATAACCTGGGGCTATCCCAAGTCAATCCCGCAAGCCCTCCAATTTCTTCTAGAAGTGGTGTCATTTCTATGTCGCCAAAAGGGAACACAGCCCTTTCACTATCCCAGAACAAAGTGGCAGCCTCGATCAACCTATTGTTTGGCTCAATGTCTAGCAGAGAAGGTAGATTGCCCAAGTACTTTCTTACGTGTTTCTTGTCACTTGAGGAAAGGTCTTTCCACCAATCTAGTAGCAATGGTGGGATGTTGCTAACCATACCAAATCTGGGGACCTCGTGCCTCATTTTTCTGCAAAACAAAAGGGTTAGTCCCTTATCCCCCACCAGACTCGACTATTTATACATTCATGATTAGCATATTGGCATTTAGTTCTCCAAATTAATGCACAAAACGTGGTTGTGTCCGTTGGGATTGTGGAAACCCCGGTGGACTTTTGGATAAGGCTTGTTTTAAAGGATTATTATGTGGACAACATATTAATCCGGCTAGGTTTGACTATGATGCATGCACAATTACAATCAGAGTAAGGTTACTCTGGGGGCCTAGACTGGTACCCTCAAGCGGACAACTTGAGGGGGAAAGGCACGGAACCGTCGACTGCACCGCTGATCGACTAGTTTTACCGCAAATAAGCCTTTCCGAATTTAAGGGTAATAAATTGGAAGAGCGCAACCACTCATCAAGTGTTGCTATAGGATTTTGATACGCACGAGTGGAATTTGATGTGGAGTAAATGCAACAATAACAACATGTTGTCAAGTATTTGCATGTAAGAACATAATAAATGCAGTATTTAAATAATTGAAAGACAGTTACAGAAGAAGAAAACAAAGAGACATATTAGTTTCAGGGAAATAAAGAAGTCATAAATGCTTAAAAATAAACGGTTAGATTCAAATAAGGGGAAAGGGTACGTGGGATAGAGCATGCTTGGACTAATTCACAAAGATAAGTTCATTATGGTAAGAGCCTAAAACATCCCCAACAGAGCCGCCATGCTGTCGCGCCCCCTTTTTTCCTCCTCACAGAGAAAGATTCGGGTTTCGACATTTTCATGGGGGAATAACTCTTTTCCTTTTGGGAATTGAGTTTTTGAAGAGTCGCCACCTAACGAATTATGGTGCGTTAGGGCACCTTGAGCAATTAACTCATGGACTAGTTTGCATTACCAGAGATTTAGGGTAAGGGCTCGAAATAACCTTGAGGGGAAGGTGTTAGGCACCCCTCGCGGTCCACAATGGTGGGTCCCGCAGAACGTATATTCATGTGAATTATTCAAATAAACAGATAAACAGTTTTACCACGTACTTGCAAGTAAAGGCATGTTGAAGAAAAGGTTTCGAACAAGTTGCACATATATAAATAAAAAATTCATTTAAGCAACGAGAGTTGGGAAAAGGGGTCCTAGGTTGGTTAGCCTACGGGATCATACCCACACAATGCCCGGTAATCACTCCTCATTGAGGGGCTACACGTGACATTAGCGCATATTCATCATATCCTTACTACCCAATTCCCTCCCCTTGGTCATAGCCTAAAGCGTTCTAATAACCTTGAAAGATATCCTATGCATTGCACTACCCATCCCTTCCTTGTGGCCCTGGATGTATTTAGGACCTCTAATTTTGGGTAGTTCTAGACCATCCTAAGGTGTTTAAAGGAGAAAAGTCTAGGCGTCAAACAAAATAAGTAGGACTGTATTTGAAAAAGAAACAAGTAAAGGCTCACATTTACCTCCACAAACATAACAAACAAATGCACGTCTCAGACGATTGTGTTTAAGTATTTGAGAGAAAACCGTAGAACATGATATCTATGTGAGCTGAGAGTATACAGTATTAAATTAGGACCAAAGAGTCAAAGAACTGAGTCCATTTGCCTACTGACTTTAAACTTGCTAAGTGTGAGCAATCGCAGATAGCAGAACATGGTTTTACGGTTGCAGAATTTTAATAGTCCTATAGGCTTGCCTAGGCGTATAACAGTGATGTCCTATGAGCATGATATCTATGTTGATTAGGAAGGCAGTAAAACAGTAAAACGATTTTCAAACGACAACTTGAGATCTTATAGGCATGCTTTCTATCAGTATTAATTTAAAGCAGTATTTGAAGACTTATTTAAAGAAGCAGACAGATTAATAGAATTAAACCAATTCAGAATAAACAAACGTGGATTAAACTGGTTTATTTAACTAAGCTGGTTTTAAGTTCTATAGGCATGATTTCTATTAGAGCTGATTTTAATTCCTATAGGCATGGTATCTAATTATTAAAAGCCATTTAGACCCTATAGACATGGTTTCTAATTGTGTGGAAGTAAAGCAAACATGACAAACACATTTGAATCAACACGACCCTATAGGCATGGTATCTACCCAGTTTTACCCATAATATATATACTACCCTCCTTTTCACTAAACACCCCACTGTTTGTTTACAATAATTATTACAGACCAATGAACTGAATATAAATTATAGAAATAAATAGAAACTAATCTATAGGGAGCCTGCACCAGGCCCAAATGATTTCCAAGCCTCCAGTAGCCTCAAATGCCAAAGTTCCATAGCCAATTTCATGTCCAGGTGTGTCAGAGTTCCCAACGCACCTCAAGGATCCCGGGCAGTGCTCACACCCAAACTTTTCCAAAATAGTAACTGATTGTTGTGCAGTGTGGAAGGGCCAGCTCTGACATGCCAGAGTTCAGATAAAACTCAAGGGTCTCAAGGCAGTACACATATCAGAGGGGCAGAACCTAGTAATCTAAGAGTAAAGTGAGAGTGCTTGACATAGTTTCAAAAAGGTTTTTGAGAATAGTACAGAGATGACTTTAAGAGTGAAAAAGGTTTTTAGAAACAGGCAATAGTTTGGTAGTAAAAGATAGTTTGAGAAGAGTGCCAAAACTCTTTTGAAAATAGCAGATAATCAATAAAACATTCAGATTCAGAAACAGACAACAAAAAGATCTCACGTGGGGATAAAGGGATTGGGGCACATAAGAGTCACATATAGAAAACCCAACATGATCACACAATTAAGGTGTTAAATAGATATTCACAAACAGGCTGGTTAAGTGTCAGATAGCTAAGTAGATTATAGACATGCTGATCATACATTGAACAAGACAGAGTTTAGACTTGCTAAGCAGGAAGACAAGTTGAATTTATAACTGATGAACTAGTGCAGGAATGAAACACATAGGGTTTGGATTTCAAAATTTAACTAGAGATATACCAGTTGAAGAAAAGAATGCAGAATATAAAGCAGATACAGTTCCAATATCTAGCCTTGGCTTTCAGCTGGCTAGACTAGTGAGTATCATAAGTAGCAGAGAAGAAAAGAGAGTTTTAGAGTATAAGTGTGCTTTTTTGTAACTAATGTTCTCTTTCTGAAGTGAGAATAGGAGAGTGCTTATATAGCAGTTCGAGGGTAGAGTCAATAAGTAAAAGAATCGGAAATCAGCAATTAGAGAAATTCAAGGAATCAATCACATGTAAAATCAGTAAGTCTTTCCTTTAATCACGGGATAATTACTGGTACAAGAAGGACAACCATTTAAGGAAGGAAATCAAGTACAAAGTAGGTAATTAGGGGTTAATACACAGGGTTTCAATTAAAGAACAATCACTAAGAATCAGTAAAATAACACATAAGGCAAGGGAAAAATTAATTAAGGCAAGCAGTCCAATTAAACCGAGCAAAGAAGTAAAAATTGAAAATTTTATTAAGGAGAAGTGTTTAAATCAAACCAGAAAATAAGGGATTCAGAATAATCAAGGGTTCAATCAAAGAGAGAGTCATGAAAGAGTCAGCAAGTTTAGCATATAATAAGGCAAGACATGAATAGTCAGGATTCGACACATAACTTTAACAAAACAAATAGTTAAAACGACACTGATTCAAGGAGAAAGATACAGGTCTTAACATGAATACACAGGATGAACACAAGCATATAGAACCAGTGAAAGGTCGAACTAAGAAATTCAGTTGAAGTATATTAGGGCAAGAAAATCACGAGAAATCACAAGAACCCAGGCAAGAACAAAGGCAATACTCAAATAACTCAGAACCCAAACAAAAGAGTCAAAAAAATTAGGGCTTTCAGTAGAAACGAGTGGAAGTTGTAGCAAACTTACAAAATCAGTTCGAAACACATGAGAAGCAGAAGATCAAGTACTCAAAAATCATCAAACATTTTGTAAAAGAAATTTCCGGAAACCATAGTTTAGAAAAAGATGAAAATCATACGATTCTTGTAAAGAATCTCAAGGTTATTGTAAAACTCACATGAAACAAGCCCAAATCATCTCAGATCTGTATAGATCTAAGAGGTTCAGAAAAAAGAAATTAGGGTTTTTTAGGACACAGAGGTGAAGAAACATGCTTAGAAACCCATAGATCGTAGTCAATATAGGACGATCTTACTCGGAATCACATTGGAACGACCTGAAACAGGCGAGAAAGGAACCATAGATGCAAGCCAACTATCCCTGGTCCCTTGAGGACCCTGGAGATGGCAAGACTAACGTGAGGGAGGCCATTGGAGGCCTGGGAGGTGGTGGGAAACCACAATAGATAGCCATGGACGAGCGTCAGTGAGGTTTGATTATGGTTAGGTTTGAGTGCGTTTGAGAGGGGAGAGGGGTTTCAGGGCGGCGGACGGTGTAGATTGATAGGGTTTGGGGGGGGGGGGGTCTTTTTGGTTTATTTTAGGAAGGGTTATTTGTGGCCGTTGATCTCTATGATCAAAGGCCGAGATTAAAGGGTATTGGGGCCGGATCGGGTCTTCAGGTTTGGACTGGGTAAATTTAATTGTGGACTGGGCTGGTAGTTAGGTTGAATTGGGGCTGAAATTGAAAATAAAAATAGGCTAGATTTTAAATAGCCACTTTTAATAACTATATAATTTATAAAAATAATAAATGATTTCAAAAAAAAATATTTTCGTGTACTAAAATGATTTAAAGTACTTATTTAACATTTTAAAAATATAAATGACCATTTTATGCATCAATAATGTAATTATGCACGGGTATGGGCTATTATTGCAAAGATGTGTAATTAGCCTAAAAAATATAAATATAAATATAAAAAATTTACTAAAAATATTTAAACACTATGTTGGCATAAATAAAGAATTTATATGACTAGATCATCATAAAAGTAAGTTAAAAAATAATTATTGGATATTTTATAAATAAAAGAGAGGAAATAAATTGATTTTGGAGTTCTTACAATTATAGAAAAATTATAAAAAATGCTTATTACTGCATATGTGCTATTTGAAAAAATATATGAGGAAAAATTGGGTATCAACAATACACACTGTCAACAACAATAGAATCTCCCACAGGTGTAGACACATAAATAGGAGAACTCAAAGAATCACGGGATACGCCCAAATACGGAGTAAAATAATCTGACACATAGGAATAAGTGGAGCCTGGATCAAATAAGACTGATACATCTATATGACAGACCGGCAATACCTGTAATGATAGATTCGGATGTGACTGCCTCTGTACCAGAAGGAAGAGCATAATATCTGGCCTGGCCTCCCCCTCTAGGGCGACCTCTACCTCCGACCTCCACCTCGAGCTGGCTGAGCAGGTGGAGTGGTAGCTGGTGCTATAATCATAGCCTAGGGACCTGGTGGAGCTCGATGTGCCTGGGTAGTCAGTGAAGGTGCACCCCTCCTAAGTCTGGGGCAATCCATCACCATATGGTAAGTGTCGCCACACTCAAAACAACCCGTCGGAGGGTGTAGTTGTTGTGGCTAGCTCGGGCCAGGCCGGCTGGATTGACCGCTGAAAGCACCCCGTGCAGGAGGTGCACTAGATAATGGCGGTGCATAATAAGGATCCTGGGGCCTAGGAGTGGCCGGAATACCACTGGTGGCTGGAAGTGCTAAATGAACAAAGCGACTCACATAGCCCCTACCATGACAAGCTGCCACTGGGGCACGAGTACCACTATAGGTGCCTGACTCTTGAGACCTCTTGGCCTCCCTCTCCTCTCTCTCCCGAGTCAGCATACCCTCCAATCTCCTAGAAATCCCCACAACCTGCTGGCAATGCAATATCCATCTCTAACTCTCGGGCCATGCTAAGTCTGATACTGGGGTTGAGCCCCTCGATGAATCGACGGACCCTCTCTCGAACTGTAGCAACCAAGGATGGTGCATGTCTACCCAAATCAATGAAGCGAACCACATACTCTGACGCAGTCATAGAACCCTGGCGCAACTGCTGATTGGTTCCAAGCTTGTACTACTATTGTGTATCAAGGATGGTCGATGCAGTTTTACCCAACAAAGGTCGGGATTGAATCACATGGGGTTAATTAGTTGGGAGTTAGGTTTATATCTGAGTAGAGATACGGGTTTCGCTCTTAATTGCACTTCCACAAATGGTTGGTTTGTTTTCTACTTGTACTTCTATTCTATAGCATGCAATATTTGAAACTAAGTACAATGTTTTTGTTGGTTGTTTTCAAGGATTTAGAGGGACTAGGGTAGTGGCTTCCGCCTAGGTGGATATCTAACGGGTAGCAAGAATCTAGGGCAATCATGTGATTAATTGGGGTCGTAGTATAGCCATCACACTTGGGTACTCACTCTATACCTCTCGGTAGTTTGAGTGATTTTGCCCAATTTGGCTTTCTCAAGTCCTAATGGGTATTCATGCAATTCTAGTAATTTTAGCTCAAGTCGGGTATTACTATCTCTAGGTTAACCCTTTAATTGGGGCTATCAATTTCTTGAGTTCACCCCAATTGCTTGTTAGCCTAATTTTCCTAGACTCAGTCCCACTTTCTCAAGTAAAGACTAAGTCATAAAGGCATGAATCAGTGTTTGCAACCATCAATTCCTTAGTTCTAGCAAGAACTAAGCTAAATACTACTAACCCATACACATTCAAGCCCTAAAATTCAAGACCCATTAAAATACCAACACTAGGGTTGGGTCACAACTGTTGATACCCAATTTTTCCCTCATATATTTTAAATGTGCATATATATTTTTAAAATAGTGCACATGCATTACTATTAGATTTACAAACATGCACAAGTATTTTTATAATTTTTTTATAATTTTAAAAGGCTTTAAATCAATTTATTTCTGTATTTTTTATTATACAAATATCCAATAATTATCCCTCATATTATTTTTATGATGATTTAATCATCTAAATTCATCATTTATGCCCACATAGTGCTAATATTTTTTAATTGCATTTTTATAATTACATTTGTATTTTTAAGGCTAGAATCGCACATTTTGCAAATAATAGCCCATATATATGCATAATTACATTATTTACATAAAAATGACTTTCTATATTTTTATAATGTGAAGTAATTGTTTTAAATCATTTTCATGCACAAATGGCATTTTTTATTATTTACTAATTATTTTTATAAATTATTTTATTAATTTAATTGGGTATTTAAAATCTAGCCCTTTTTCTAATTAAATTCGGACCTAGCCTAACCCAATTACCCCAGCCCAATACACTAACCAACCCAATACCCCATACCCGTCCAACCCAGTACCCAAATATCCATACCCGTTCAACCCAGACCCATACCCATTTTAAAACCCCGACCCAAGCCCTTGTAAATTCCTAGCCGTTGATCTCAAAAGATCAACGGCTCCTAATTACTTCCCCCTTTAATTAATCATCTCCCAATCGTAATTCATTTTACACCCCCCTCCACCCCTAAACGCTCTCATCTCCCTCCCTGTTAAACCCTAAAGCCGCCGTCTCACCCAAACACCCCAAGAATCCCTGTTCTAATGGGGTTCTCCCATTACTCCCTTACCATTCTAGGGTTCTTCCCTTATTTGGCACCCAGTTCTGGAATAACTTAGGTACTTGCCTAAATATGGCAAGTACCCCGATTTGGTTCCGTCTAAATCTGTATTTGCCCTTTGGATCTGGATAATCTCAAAGTCCAAACACGTTATTTGTAATAATTCTCTCATATCTCTCTTGATTCGCTAAGCCCTAAAGGTTTGGGTTTCAGATCCTCTCTAGTTTGAACCAAATCTGTTTCAAACTCTATCTTTTAAGCATTTTTTCCGTCTATATTTGCTCTGTTATTTATAGATTTGTTGATTTTTTACCAATTCTGTGATTTACTTAAATCTAGGGTTTCAAACCCTTTCTTTTACTTGAATTAAAATTGATTCGATTGTGAGTTTCCTTTAATAAACTCTTATATATGTTTATTTGGTATGAATTTGTATTATTCTCTTTTATTTTGTCTGATTTGGTGTTTCACCCAAAACTAGGGTTTCAGATCTTTCTAGATCTAATTTGGTTTTCGATTTCTTAATTACTTTTCTTTAATACTGCCGTTTATGTATCTCTATGCATCTGTTTGATTCTGGTTTTCCTTTTGAATTCTCCTGTCTACATTATGTACCTTATTTTACTGCCGATTTTTCGTTTTACTGAAAATTAAGGTTTGAAATCTTTTACTGATTTTCCGATACTTTTTCCTTCACATATGTGACTAATACTTTTCTTATTTACCATGAGACTTCTTGTTTGATTTACTGAACCCTGCATTATTTACTCTGTGATTGATTCTTTCCTTTTTCATATGTGTTTGATTTCCTTCCTTATTTGGTCATCTAATCGAATACTATTTAAACCTTTCCCCCTTCCCCCTCTAGTAAAAAAAAGACTCGAACTCCCCTATTTCTCACTAAAAACTTAAGCTCTCTCTGGTGTTCTGATTTCTGTGCTAAGTGTGTTTTGATTTTGGCCGGCTGAATGCCAAGGCCAAATTATTCTAGGATTTCCTTGCTGTGGCATACTTGCTTGTTTCTTACTTAACTGGTATGCCCTAACCTTTGCAATTCCATTCCCTATGCTTTGCTTGACTAGTCTGTTTCAATTCCTAGCATGACTCTGTCCTTTATATGATTATGTGATCTCATTTAGTAACAATGTTAACTTAAGACTAAGTTATTATGAGTAATATGAATCTTCTCGTAGGTTAGCCTAAGGTTCAATCTGTTTCATGCATTGTTGTTAATTCTGCACCTGTTTTGAACTTTGCACACTGTAGACATGTAATCAGTATGCCCTATCTGTGTAATTCAAATGTATGACTAGTTTAATTGTTTCTAGCTAATTGTTTCTATGATTAAGTCATGATTACTAGCATGAGTATTTAGCTTAACTAGACTTCACTTATTTGAACTATGTGTTTAAGCATGAATTCTGTATGTTTCCTTGGTGCAGTTCTGCCTGTAACTCTAAGTTCTGAATCCTGTTTCTTCTGAAATCCAACTATTTTTTAAAACATGCCCCTTCTCTCTTTTATACACTCTTATTCCCTTAGGTTCTCAACCACCCCAGTGTGAGCACTGCCTAGGGTCCACATGAGACTCCTTTGAATTCTGACGCACTGGGGGACTTGTTTTTCTAATATCCCAGGAACTCTTTTCTGAATGTGTGGTTCTGGTGTGAGCATTGCCCGGGGCCCCTGTGGCCCTTGAGAACTTCGACACACTGGAAGCCTGGTTCTAATGTGATGTGGATGAATCACTGCTATGCTTCAAAGTTGTTACGTGGGAAGGCCTGGTTCTCAGGTTTATTTGGGCCTACGAAGGCTCCTTATAGTGCAACTGATACGTTTATGCAATTCGTTTGTTATTTTAGGCTGTAATAACTTTGTAATAACAGATTCGGGGATATTTAGCAAAGCTGGGGGGGGGGGGGTTTCTTTTTATATCTTTGTTAAAACTGGGTAGAAACTCCGCCTATAGGATTTAATTATGCTGATTGAATTGTGTGAGTACTATACTGTGTTTAGAAATCCTGCCTATAGGACTTTCATGATCATTTTGATTCTGTATTTTACATTTTGCATACTAGAGATCCTGCTTATAGGAATTTTGTTCAATTCTGTACACTAGAAATCCTATTCATAGGATCTATACATGTTTTCAACAAATGTGCATTAGCAAGCATGCCTATAGGATCTTGTTGTTTGAATTAACTGTCCTTCCTGGCAATCTGTTTAATTTATGCCCGTACACAGTTAATAGATATCATGCCTATAAGATCAAAAGGGAATAAAATCTATTCCTGCAAGTCAAAATTAGTGCTTTGCTTAGAAACCATGTCTATAGGTCTATAATCAACAAGCTTGTAGAAATCATGCCTTTAGGATTCTGTTGATCTATTCTGAATTCAATCGCTACTGTCAATCACTTAGGCAACGTATCTGTAGGACTTAATAATGATTCTGCATTTAAAACTGTGACATATTACTGCCTGAAGTGCCCAGATTCATGGTGAAGAAAATCAGTAGGGAAACAAATAGGTCTTAATGCTCGCCTTAACAAAGCTGTCTCTGCACTCTGTCTTCTCGCGTAGATATCCTGCCTATAGGATTCCAAAGTTAATAAAGTTTGCTGATTCAATTGCGTGATTTTGTTGCCTATGTGTGGAGGTCAATGTGAGCCTATGCTTGTTCTTCATCTGAAAGTCCTATTTGTTTTTGTTTGTTGCCTAGATTTCACATTTTTCTAGTAACATAGGTTGGTCTAGAACCATCCCAAATAGAGGTCCTAATACCTCCAGGTCCATAGGTAAGGGACGGGTAGTGCACGCATAAGGAACGAGCTAGAAACTACTAGAACGCTTAAGTAACAACTTAAAGATAGTAATTGGGTAGTAAGGAGATGATAGTCCGTGCGTTAATGCTATGCGTAACACCCCGACTTGAGGGAGTTACAAAGTATTGCATGGAATGATCCTATAGGCTAAAAAACTTAGGACCACCCCCTCCTGTTTAAAATAAATTGAATATTGTATTTGTCCAAATTGTTTTCTTCCCTTTTTAAGCTAATTCACTTAATTTAAGTTCGGCCGGGAACCACCGTTGTGGACCTCGAGGGGTGCCTAACACCTTCCCCTCGAGGTATTTCAAGCCCTTACCCGATCTCTGGTGATGTAAACAGGTTATATGAGTTAGTTGCTCTAGGTGCCCTAACGCACCTTAATCCATTAGATGGCGACTCTTCCAATTCCAATTCTCTACCCTCTCAAAAAAGGAGTTGTCCCAGAAATGTCGAAACCCGATTTCGCGAGAAAAAGGGGGCACGACAACAACCCTAACTATGGGTTTATCTACTCATGAAAATAATAGAAATCAAAGATAAAGAGAAGATAAAATCCATAATGCTAAATTAAAAGATGAAAATCTAAAGTTATAAGGTAAATCTTGTACAAATTGCCCAACTAGGAAAAACTAGCCATCTCATGTACTCAGCGAAACGTAACATAACCTAAAAATATGAAAAAGATCTATATATACTAGGCTGAAATTTCCGGAGAAAAATGCCCATGTGGAGGTTTCGCGGCCGCGTAATTCTGACCGCGGCCGCACTCTTGCTCTCGCGGCCGCGTAATATTGAGTGTGGTCCGTGTTTCTTTACATTTGAGACTGGGATGGAACTTGCTTCGCGGAGCACGTAATTTTCACCGTGTCCGCGTGAGAGCCTTCCGCGGCCGCGTAATTTTGATGTTGTCCGCGCATAACATTTTTGCCTTTTTAGTGAGCTCTCTGAACTTTAGCAAACGCGGTCAGCAAAATTCCAATCGCGGCCGCGGTGGTATTTTCGCGACCGCCAACTTCTAACGCGGTCCGTGTCCATGTTCATGCCCAAAAAAGACGTCTCTGATTCAGCCTTTCGCGGTCTGTGAATTCATGACCGTGTCCGCGGTGACACTTTCGCGGCCGCACTTTTCTGTCGCGGTCCGCGTTCTATAGTCTTGGCCCAATCTTGGTCCTTGTTCATATTTTGACTCCTTTATGAGTTGATCCTAGCCACTTGGCTCATTGTGACCAATCCCTGCAAGCAATCATATAATGTTAGTTTTTGGGAATACCTTTACGCATTTTAAGCCGAAAATGCAAGTAAAAAGAGAGCAAATAATTGTTAAATTCCCCACTTATCAACTGCTCAAACTTTGTGCGCCATGCGTCTCTGAGACATTGGGGAACATACTCCCTCAAGAACATATCCGAGAACTGAGCCCAAAAGAGCGAAGCTGCCTCGACCGGACTACCCAACTCATAAGCACGCCACCACTGATAGGCCGCTCCTCTAAGTTGGAACGTAGTCGGAGAAACCCCACCCGACTCCGCTACACCCATAGCACGGAGGATACGGTGACACTCTTCAAGAAAACACTGGGCATCCTCTGACACCAAGCCACTAAAAGTAGGTGGGTGGTACCTCTTGTACCTTTCGAGCCTGAGCTGCTCCTCCTCAGAAACTGTTGCCCTACCCTCGGGCCCATACTGGGGCTACCGGCTGCACTGGTATGACCTCTGGATTGGTCGACCTGAACTCGCTGCTCTGGGGTGCGGGTGGCAGGAGTCTGTGCTCCTCCCCCGGCCTGAGATGTGGACGGAGCAAGTGGAATCAACCCTGCTTGAGCTAGAGTACCGAACATGCTCAGGACTATGCAAGGGTCTCCTGGAAAGCTGGTGCAGTAACATGGGTCTCAGGTGCCTGCGCACCAACTGGAGCTGCCGATGGCTCCTCTGTAGTGGCTCGTGCGGCTGCTCTAGATGTACCACGTGGATGCCATCGGCCTCTACTCTGGCCCCGGTCTCTCGCGACTCCAGTAGGGGGCGTGGGTGCCTGGTCATCTGATTCGGCTGTACGTGTCATCACCATCCGTGAGAGAATAAAAAATAGAAATTTAGAATTCCGAAGTCAACAATTTTGCATGACAACGAATCAAAGAAGTAAAATTTTCTTAACAGTTCCATAGCCTCCCGAAGATAAGTACAGACGTTTCCGTACTGATCCGCGAGACTCTACTAAATCTGCTTGTGACTCATAACACCTATGGACCTAGTGCTCTGATACCAACTTGTCACGACCCAAATCCCCCTTCGTAAGATGTCATGATGGCACCTAGTCTCTAAGACTAGGTAAGCCTAACAGTTGCAGAATAACTGAAATAACAACAGAAATAACTACTAAACCTTAACAACAATAGGTCTATATATAGATAGAGCTGGAAAACTGCCACCCGGCATATACAAGTAAAACCAACAATTTTGAGTATAAACAACTTCCAAGGACCAGGTAGTCACAAGTCACAAGCTCTAAGAAATTGTTCTAACTGTCTCTATACATCAGTGACTAGGAAACACAAAAGAGAAATGATATAAATGGATAGAGGGGGACTCCGAGGTCTACGGATGCTGGCAGATATACCTTGAAGTCACCGTAGCAACAACAAGTACTCTCAACTAATAGCGGGGCTGGTAGGAGGTACCTGGGTCTGCACACATTACATGTGCAGAAGAGTAGCATAAGTACACCACAACGGTACCCAGTAAGTGTCAAAGCCTAACCTCGGTAGAGTAGTGACAAGGTCAGGTCAAGGTCCTACTGGGATATAATAATAAGGTAGAAGATATGGCAATATAATGAAAGACTGAGAATTTAACAATGATAAACGCAGGAAGATAACAACAGAGCACAAAAGGATAAACAATAGGGGTGCTCCCGAGGTACTGCCTCATAGTCCAAATTGTAAATACCCAATAGGTGATCTCCCGAGGTACTGCCTCGTAGTCCCAAAAGTAAATATGCAGCGGGGAACCTCCCGAGTTACCGCTTCGTAGTCCCAAAAGTAAATATGCAGCGAGGGGTCTCCCAAGGTACCGCCTCGTAGTCCCAAAAGTATATATGCAACAGGAGATCTCTCGAGGTACCGCCTCGTCGTCCCAAAAGTAAATATGCAGTGGGGATCTCCCGAGGTACCGCGTCATAGTCCAAAAAGTAAACACGCAAGGAAATAACAATTAACGGCAAGAAACCCTACAGTTCAAGACTAAATACAAATCAAGGAAAAAGAAGGAATTCTACTAAGCATGCTGCACAAATTTTAAATAAGCATTTAAGACACGTAGAGATACGATATTAGGCTAAATAGGATAACTACACAAGCTGGGATGACTCATTTAAGATATAACAGGTTACTATTCAATAAAAATCGGATTTTGAACAAGTAGCTCATGTACGCACTCGTCACCTCGCGTACGTGGCACTCACATATCACAGAATTGTCACAATAGTACCAAATCCTAAGGGGATTTCCCCTGCACAAGGTTAGGCGAGTTACTTACCTCAAGCCAAGCTCAATCAATCAACAAGAATGCCTGTTCCTCGACTTTTCGACTCCGAATGGCCCAAATCTAGCCAAAAGCAATTACAGACCATGAATATAACTATAAGAAACTAATCTAACTAATAATATCAAGACTTTAGTTAGAATTTGGAAATTCACCCCAAAAATTTGACCCAGGCCCACGTCTCGGAATCGTGTAAAAGTCACAAAATATGAAGACCCATTCCACCACGACTTCACCCATACCAAAATAACTCAATTCCGATACAAAATCTCAATCAAAATTTTCCAAATTCGGTTGAAGAACTTTCCAACTTTTCCCCCCAAATTTCTTAACCCAAACCTTAATTAAATGATGAATTTTATGATAGATTAGTGGAATATAACCAAAAACGAGTCAAGAATCATTACTCAAATGCTTACTTTGAAAATCCCTCAATTTTTTGCCTCAATCCATTCTCTCAAGGTCCAACAATGAAAGTGGGATCAAACGCTCAAAATTAGATTTTTCTGCCCAGCGATCTCGCATCTGTGGACCCACAGTCGCACCAGCAGCATCTCACTTGCGGAAATTCCATCGCAGGTGCGGACTTGACTTAAGTCCCCTGGTCCGCTTTTGCGATTAAGGAGCCGCACCTGCGCGTGCGCACCTGCGAGCATTGTCTGCTTTTGGGACTCCCCCTTCCAGCTTACTCTCCGCTTCTGCCGAACTGCACACACATCTGTGGGCTCGCAGATGCGGCAATTCCCTCGCAAATGCGATCCCTGGCCATTTCCTCAAATACCGCTTCTGCGCTTGACCTCTCTCACGTGCGTGTCCGCACCTACGACCAATCCCACCGCATGTGTGATGACACCAGAAGCTGTAATGTTGCAGCAATTCTCCCAAGTCCCATTCTAGTCCGTTAACTACCCGGAATCCACCCAGGCACCCGGGACCTCAACCAAACATAACAACAAATCCTAAAACACCGTACGAACTTAGTCGAGCCCTCAAATCATATTAAACCACAACAAAAATTCGAATCACACCCCAATTCAAGTTTAATGAACTTTGAAACTTCAAACTTCTAAAACCGATGCCGATAACTATCAAATCACGTCCGATTGACCCCAAATTTTGCACACAAGTCATAATAGACATTACAGACCTACTTCAACTTTCGAAACTCCAATCCGACCCCGATATCGAAAAGTCCACTCCTGGTCAAACTCCCCAAAAATCCAACTTTCGTCATTTCAATCCTAATTCAGCTATGGACCTCCAATTCACAATCCGGACGCGTTTCTAAGTCCAAAATGGTCAACGAAGCTAACGGAACCGACGAAACTCTATTCGGGAGTCTTCTTCACACAATTCCAACAACGGTCGAATTCCTAGAACTTAAGCTCCAATTTTAGGGATTAAGTATCCCATTTCACTCCAAAACCAAAAACAAATCCTCCCGGCAAGTCACATAAGCATAAATGATACAGGGGAAGCAGTAGAAAGGGAATCGGGGTTAATACTCTTTTTTCTTTACTAGAATTTTTTTCCCACTTAATTTTATTTTAGTTAAGGTTTTAACGAGGCACATTACTTATTGAATAGACATTCAAGGGGGAGTGTTATGAATAGAATTGTACTTAGAGTGAATGTCTATCTTTTAGAAAGTTTGTTACTTTGTGGCTAAGTCATTCTCCCCCCTATAAACAGAGGGGCTTTACCCCATTATAATTCATCTCAAATTCAACAAGAATTACCTCTCTCTTTTCCTTGCAATATTCTCCTTTTTCTTTATTGTTTTATTTCAATAATAATATTTTAAAATTATAACGTTTATTAAGAAAAGGAATTTTTTTGATTTTTTATACATTCTAAAAGTAAGTTGGAAACACGCATATTTTCATCTCAGATTCGGGGGTGTTCAGGAGACACATTAGTTTAGGTGATTACCTGACAGTAAGTGAAACCTTTATTTATATATTTTGCCTTGATTTCAACATTATATAATTCATGTCACTTTTAATGAGAAAAATATACGGTTTTCGAATAAAACAACATGGAGGCTCTCAGCCTCACCGCTATACATACAGGAAAATATATATACATAATTTTCAAAATTTTAATTTCACTTAACTCTCAAATTTAAACTTCACTGATGTTTTTTTTATTGAACTTATTTTAAATTGTTTATTCGAACATAATATATAAATCAAATCCACGCTTTATACTTCGTAATATAGCAGCAGTAAGGAGTGAAACATTTGAATGAGACGCTAATTAATATTACAGTAATACTTTGTGATATGTTTTTTATGCCATCGTTGGCAGTCTGTCCAAGCTAGTAGTCTCAAAGATAATAGAGAACTAAAGGATTCTTAAATCAACCTTCACTTACAATATGTCTTTAACAATTCCATGTAACTAAATACCGAAAATATATTGTATCAAGGTGATAGAAACTAGGAGTCCACCAAACAGTATAGAGAACCAGGTTCTTTATTTGTTTCCACATGTAAAAACAGAATGTAAATAACACAAGATATTTATGTGGAAAACTCCTTGCTGGAGGGATTAAAACCCACGACCTATCCTGGTAGGATTTCAACTACTTCAGATTACAACCTATTGAAATCTAAGAATTAAACTCTTAATCTCTCACCCCTTTCAATAACTCTATTACAACGCAACGAACCTCGACTAACTCTAGTCAAAAAACCAAACTAAACAATGACTGAAATCTGTCCTACAAAGACACTTCTTGAAAGTAGTGTAGGATTACAAGTGAAGAACAAAATAACAAAGACTCAACAAATCTAAGGGCTTAAGATATCTTCAGGATCGGGATATGGTCCTTGAGGTTGTAGCAGCTTTGTTTTTGACAAAGGCGGCGGCCGGCACTTGAGTGAGAATGTGATTTTTATATTTACAAGTGTTAGGTCAAATCCTATAACATGTTGTTTATATATGTCAAATGACTACCAACTAATATATTGTATTCCGTGATTAATTCCACGAGATCACATTAACTTTTCCAGAATTCAACTAGAATCTGCATATGTGTTTAAAAATTAGCAAAACTTTATAAAATTCCATGAAATACTCTGCAACCGTGGCTAAATCTTCTCACAAAATTTCAATCTTTCCAGCTGAGTCCTCCCTGTCATTAATTATGTGTCTTTTCCGCAAGCTTATGATAAATTTTGCGATAACCATCATGTCTATGAACCATTAAGAATTGGTCTCTGAGGCCTGAACAGTCTACGAGAAGATCAAAGTTCAAGAAAATGGAAGAGGCTCTGCTGCCATTGAACAAAGACTTAAGCAAAAGGGTGATCTTTATAAAAGAAGTGAAAGAGGCTAGTCGCATAGCATTTCCAATGATAGTAGTGATGCTTTCGCAATTCCTGTTGCGCTATGCACCTATGGTTATGTTGGGTCAATTAAGTGAACTCTCCCTTTCCAGTGCCTCCATTGCCTCATCTTTTTGCAATGTCACTGGCTTCTCTCTTCTTTTAAGCTCTTTCTGCTTGAAATTGTAATGTTTACTTACCCAAATGTGAATGTTTTTTTCTTTTAAATTACCACTGCTAAACTGAAATTGTTTGATTTTGAATACAGTACGGAATGGCAAGTGGATTAGAAACTTTATGTGGGCAGGCCTATGGAGCAAGGCAGTTCCAAAGAGTTGGCACTATTACTTATGCTGCAGTCATATTTCTTTTACTCTTTTGTTTACCAGTTTCTCTTCTATGGATCTTCACTGACAAATTGCTTATATGGATTGGACAAGATCCTTCGATCTCTGTTGAGGCTGGGAAATACTCGATTTGGCTCATTTCATCTCTTTTTCCCTATGCAATTCTTCAGTCACTTAATTGCTATTTCCAGACTCAAAGTTTAATTCTTCCAATGTTGTGGAGCTCAGTTGTGTCGCTATGCTTTAATTTACCTCTCAGCTGGGCTTTGATATTCAAATTTAAGTTAGGGACCAGTGGAGCAGCTATGGCGATAGGTTTATCATATTCGTTGAACGTGATCTTGCTTGTGCTTTATCTGAAGTATTCATTAACCTGTCGAAAGACGCGTCCATTTTTCTCAAAGGATGTTTTCATTGGCTGGAATTCCTGCCTCTTTACTTATGGGGTTCGTTTTGAATTGGAGAGCAAAGGGCATGTGGAGTGGAATAATCATGGGGTCAATTGTGCAAACAATTCTGCTTTCTATTGTCACTTATTTCACTGATTGGGAAAAACAGGTAGGTAGCTATACGGACTTTCTTTAGTTGATGGACACTTTTCGAGTCGATTGATGCTACAGTTTGACTTGTATTTTAGGAAAAATCTATATATTAAAAATTTCTTAACATTTACAGGCCATGGAAGCCACAGATAGGTTACTTGATGAGAAAATTCCCCCCAGAATAAACGACTGAAATCGATCTCCGTGGGGAACCATAAGCGTATACTTAATTTTGGCTTGACTGATCAGTTATAGTCACTTCACAAATTATAAACACACTAATACAATGAGTAACAATCTGGAAGCGAATGTTTAAAATATCCAGTTTCTTGTTTTTGAATGTTTGGTTCTAATTTTGTTTTAAAATGTATGTTTATTCGTAGGATTAGGCTTGACTGCATTCTGCGGCTCGTTCGAATAGGCAAGAATACTATTGTATCAAAATTTTGTGAATCATGTTTCCATTTACGTTCCTTCTTTTTTTTAACCTTTAAACTGAGTTACGATTTTATAGCCACTTTGAGAATAATCTTTATAAAAGGGGGGCTTTGCCTGACCTTTTACTACAAGAGTTGAACTTGGAAACCAAGTTTAGAACGCGATAAAGCTAACACCAAAAAATAGTTACATAGTGGCTATAAAGCTGAAAATTCAAGGTGGTTCGTATGTGAGGGTGCTTGCTTTTTTTCTTCTTGACTCTAAATGATGGAAGTTGCAATCTATCGGTATTTACCAGGCCTCTAACCTACCCAGGTAGGCTATCAAAAGTGTTTTATATACAAAGATCTGTCAGATTGTGGCTAAAGGATGCCAATTTGTCCGCAACACGATTTGCTTCTCTATAGCAGTGCCGAGTTTTAATATCATGAGTATTTACCAACAACTTTATCTCTTACTGTATCACTGATCCTCCAAGGTGTATCCCATTCTATAATCACTAAGTTCTGAAGGATGAGTGAGTCAGTTTCTCCTATGATAGAGTTAAAGCCATTGTTGATGCACCATTTAAGGCCATAGAGCAATGCACTAGCTTCTGCAGTGTTACTGGTGCCCTGTCCCAATGGAAATGAATATGTCATTATGAGATAGCCATCACTCCCTCTCACTATACCTCCTCCTCCACAGTTGCCATCTAGACAAGATCCATCACTGTTCAGCTTCGCAAAGAGAGGTGGTGGTTCGAGCCATTTCACCATAATAAAGCAGTTTATCACCACCTAGACTTCATACATGTTACATACATCTTCCCAATTGTTTCCAAAGTTGATCTTCTTGAAGTGAGATTCGATAAGCCAAGTGATGTTGAAAATAACCATATCTTTGGCTATGTGAAAAGATGGTTTTTCCATATCAAATCTAGAGCTGCACCTAGACCTCAATGACTCCCAAATGATGATAGGAGGCATGATTTTGTGCATGTAGTTAGTCATGAGATTTTTTCCCTTCTGTTTCCACTAATTGAGTATGAGCATCCTCAGATTGTTGTTTCTATACTCAATACCCAATCTGCCAATAAATTCCACACTTGTTGTGCATATTGACCACTATAAAATAAATGATCTGTAGTTTCAGGTCCCTGAATGTCACTGAAACTAGTACATCGACTGCACCTAGAGTCAACTGATCACGCCCAACTCTAGTCCTAAAAAGGATAAGCGGTCGTGCAAATATAATCCGTTCTAAAAGTCCGGAGTCCAATCCCATAGAGAACTAAGGCTTAGCTACAGTTGTTCTATATCGCAAAGAAACATAAATTCAAATAATTTTCTAGTTATAAAGCTTTAATTTTTATTTCTACTAATAACTAACAAATATTATAAAGAGGTAAAATTATCAACTAATAAGGATGAAATTTGAGACAAGCCTAAGGAGGTCTAGAGTTATGATCTCTCTAATTGTCGGAATCCTTCCCGCTACGTTTTCTATAATTTTGCCTAAGTACTCTCTACCGATCGTGGGTACTTCGGGTGTCGTAATTCTCTTCCGAGCAACTACGATAATTTACTAGACATATTCTTTCGAACTACGCTAGCTGGCACTAATTCACCGCTCACTAACATCCACCAAGATTTTGTTATTACTAATCCCACCTTTAAACCCTCCGTATTGATTCCTCACATACGTTTGGAGTGATGTTGTTCAATAACTACCGAAATATGTACAATTTTACAAGCAAGACATACTAAATAGGCACAGTCAATAGATTGTCATTCAATCAACAATAATAAACACGTAGTTAAATAAGTAGAGAAATTCAACAACTCAATTATGTAAAAATATCACAAGAATTTATCCTACAAAAGGTTTCATCAAAACTCTAGATAACAAATTAGCTATTCATAATAGTATGCCAAACTACAGTACTAGAATTCATTACCAATAATGGAAATAGGAATAAGGAAGTGAAAAACTCGTAGAAGAATTCTCCACCTTGCTCCTAGCATGTTCTTTCCTCCTTGGGTCGAATCCCCTCTCCAAAAACGTCTCCCTTTTGGTCGAATCTTCTCTAAAAACGTCCTATTTTGTTCAGACATGTTTACGGAGTATTTATAGGCTAGGGTTAAAGTCCTTGAGTCCAAATCTGGGTCAGAGTCTTTTAACCCGAAACTTTTAATTACCAGGCTATAGACCTCGCGAGGCCAGGCTTATAGCGCGGTCAAGCTGGCTATAAACCTCGCGAAGCCTGGTCCTTAGCACGGTCAAGCTGGCTATAAACCTTGCGAAGCCTGGTTTGTAGCGCGGTAGAGTAAGCTATAGAGCTGGCTTTACTTGGCCTATAGCACGATTTGGGTACTTGATGTTTTTGCCCTCTTTTCTTGTATTTTTGTCCTCTTTTTGTGCAACTTTGATTCGACTATTTCTTCCGATGTTCCTACACATAAAACTACACAATTTAGCTCAAGTGCCACACAATTAATCACTAAATCAACAAAATATAGGGCGAGTAATGTACTAAAAGTATAGCATTTTAGCCTAACATCACCACCCCACACTTAAACGTTGTTCGTCCTCGAGTCAACCACCAATTCATACTAACCTTGAGCACTTCATTTTCTTTTTGCACATCCGAAGCACATCATACCTATGACTGTGGTTGATAGCAACAATTAAACTTTAGCATATGCCTTCAACACACACTTCTTTTTACTCTATGGCATACTTCAAAAATTTATTCAACAATAAGACATTATGCTTATAACAATCCTAGCCTCACAAACCGACCCAATTTCACAATGCATTCATGGCTTGAACACTTAACATTATAGAGACATCTAATAATGTCACCTATCCCTTGCGACACCATGTGCCCTTACCACAAGAACAGGAGAGTAAGTTGAATCCACACATTCGAATCAAATGCTCAAATATATTTTAAGGACTCACATATATCAAAGATATTCCTCACTCTCACAAAGATGTCACGTGCATGCACAAAGTACCATAGGCTTGCCCATTATGTAAACCTCCACTAATATAGGCTTGCTCGATCTAAAATCAATTAGGACTTTTTCATGATTGTAATGTGGGTTACAGGAGGGGTAGGATATATTTTGGATTAGTGGTTCATCCTCCCAAGAACTGTAACACATCACATAATAAATTTCATGCGCAAATTCTTCAATCCACTTCAATTTCACAAATGATATCACCCCAAAAAATATTTCCTCTTTCTTTAAGCACTACATTAATTCATACACACTAGCAAGGCCAAGGTATGCATATTTTCCTTTGCTACATATTGTTTTTTTCTTTTCAACAATACTCCTTTTTTTTCTTCTACCATTCCTATTAGTGGTGTATTCCTTACTATACAAGTGCACGTTTCTTTCTTTCATTGGTTCCACTCAAAAACTAACCAAGTTTCATCCTTACTTCCTTTAGCGCTCATTTTATAATTAAAGTGCTTTAAGGGGTAAAAGGATCAAAACAATAATAATGAAGAACAAAGGGGTATAGGCTTGTAATGTCATTGCCAAATAAAAGTTTATAGGCTCAAAAGGGTTGATTAGGGATAATTTTTATTTTGGTAAGCATTAAGCTCAAGCAAATCAAAGAAAGCCTAAAATCAGAAAAATCCGAGCAAAATCTAAAATTTCGCTTCAACTCACATGCAGGGAAAGTTCTAGACTCTAATATATTGGTACGAACTACACAAGAAGATCTCACCACACATGGCACATGATTCACTAAGGAAGATTCCATTCCGATTCTCAAACAATTGCAAGTATTCACGGAGCCACAAATTATTAAGCACAAAGTGAACACGAGCCAAGAAAACGAGATATAGGCGTCAACAATATGTTATCTACTCAACAAGGCGTCATGAGCATTTTCAAACCATAAGAAAGGTACTAAACATACTAGAGCCTATATATGCTATTGTCAAACAAGTCAAAAGGGCGCCTAGATATTTCATCTTCCTTCTTTTATTCCCTAAATCCTATTCTACTCTAAATATGAAAAATTATGACCCGGTTCAAACTACATCCCATGAAAAAGAACCGAGACAAAAAGAAAAACCATGGGGGATTATTACTACCTAAAAAAAAAGTAAAAGACATGTTTTTTTTTTTTGGATTTTTCTATTTTTTAATTTATTTATTTATTTATTTTGTGTGTTTTTGGTCGGACTTTAAAACCACAAGAAAATTTTGTCTAAGATATCCATCGTCGGAAAAAGTCCAATCTTTTTTTATTTTCTAAAAAAGCATTATTCAATTATACTAACACAGCTAAAATAACATAGAAAGTCACCCTGACAATCTCCTCACCCCACACTTAAAATTGTGCATTTTCCCCAATACACACCATAAATAATAAGAGGGTAAAAGAAACTCCCTCCCTGGTAGGCCAAAAAACCGAAGCACTAGCAGCTCATGGGGTACTTAGACTTCTCCCAGGCTTGGTCCTTTGTGCGGGTACCTCACACTTTGTTCCAACCATCTGATACTGTTGCATCCTTCCAATAGCTTTACTTTCCAATCTCCTAATAAATAAAAAATCGACACTACAAAAATAGTACAATCAAAAAAATAAAAAATTTAAAATAAAAGAAAGCAGTAAAGTTTGGTTGCCTCCCAACAAGCGCTTGATTTAACGTCGCGGCACGACGTGAATCACTTTCTGCCTCCACTTCGAACATATGAACTAGACCCTAAGTTTTGATTCTGCTCTATGATCATGATCTTGGGGCGATACAAAGTTTTGCAAGCCAAAAAATTAAATGATTGTATATGAACTTTTTGGCTTTCAACCGAGAAGTGTGACTTTGCCTAAACGACCTTGAAAATTTCAGAAAGGGCTCATCTACCTCTTTCTTTGACTTTTGCATTGGCTCATACAGATCAATTTCCATTTTACCATTTGAATATAATGTAGAGAAGTGTTTGGAATGAGGTCCAACGCGCTCAAATACATGAACTTTAAGATTTTCAACATCCTCAACACCACTCACACAAGAGTCAACTAAATTTGTATCTTCAACGTCCCTGGTTGACTCTAGTATTAATTCTTCAACATTGGCATCCTCAAATTCTAGTTGGTTAGATTGTTGGTGTTCTACTCTGACCTCCTCCATTAGAACCTCAATTTCAGTATCTAATTCATGCTCTTCTTGGCTACTATCCACAACATTGGCTTGTTGATTATTAAATGCTTCAACTAGTTGACTCACTTGTGCCTCCAGGTTGAGAATAGTAGCATCTTGCCTTTGTATGTGCAGTTGTTTCTCATTATTTTGTTCCACAAGACACCTTAGCATATCCTTGATCTCTTTTAGGTCATCATCCCTGGGTTCTTTGTTTCTATTAACTTCACAAGAAAAAGAAGAACCATTAATGTAAGGGGTTGGGGGAAGATGAGACATATAAGCACAATCATGAAAGTTGCCATCTTGACCACCACACATATCACACGCATTCCAAACATAAGATGAGTTGGTGCACAAAACTCGCTCACGGGAATATGTTGATAATTTTTCCATGGGTGGTTTCTTCCACAATATGCATAAGGAGGATCAAAAGTAGCATTACCAACATCAAAAATTTCATAATTCCAAGATTCCATATTTCTAAAATCAACAAGTAAAACCAAAAAAAAAATCAAATACGAGAAAACAAAACCAAAAGTTCAAACATGCAACCAGGCAATATATACACCTACAGCTACACCGTTAGTTCTTCGGCAACGGCAACAAAATTTGATCACGCCCAACTCTAGTCCTAAAAAGGATAAGCGGTCGTTGCAAATATAATCCGGTCTAAAAGTCCGGAGTCGAATCCCACAGAGAACTAAGGCTTAGCTACAATGGTTCAATATCGCAAAGAAATACAAGTTCAAATAATTTTCTAGTTATAAAGCTTTGATTTTTATTTCTACTAATTAACTAAAAATATTATAAAGCAGTAAAACTATCAACTAACAAGAATGAAATTGGAGACAAGCCTAAGGAGGTCTAAAGTTGTGGTTTCTCCAATTGTCAGAATCCTTCCCGCTACGTTTTCTATAATTTCGCTTAAGTAGTTGTTGATACCCAATTTTTTCCAAAATATTTTTATATTTGCATATATACCTTCAAAACCATGCATCAATAGCAATTGGTATTTTTTCATAATTTTCCTATATTTTATTAATTTACCCAGCATTTTATTTCCAATAAATAATTACAAAATCGCATTACAAATGATTTCAAAAGCATTTCTTGATTTGGTTTATTATTTATGGTCCTATTTAAACCAAATTATTTCATAATTAGCCAAATTGGCATCGTTTGGCTACAACTGCAATAACTTTGCAATTATAGCCCAATCATACGAATTTATACTATTTTTGACCGAAAATTAATCACTCATATTTTTAAAATACTAAGTAATCATTTTTAACTATTTCCACGCACAAAATTCTTTTTTTACAATTATCAACTATTTTTATAAATTATTTTATTTAATTCAAAACTGGGTATTTAACAAATAGCCAATTTCCATTTCAATTCTAGCCTAATTGAATCAGATCCCAACCCAATTAAATCAGCCCAATATCCCAAGCCCAATGCACCATACCACCCGGCCCAACCCCTCACTCAATCTGAACCGTTGATTAATTTCAATCAACGGTCGAGATCCCCCTTACCATAATTAAACCCTAAGACTACCCCCTTTCCCTCCCTCATTCACTCAGCCGTCTCTCTCAACTCTCTCATCTCTCTCTCTAAAATGATCCATCTGCCGGGCCCATTTCCTCCCTTCTTCGGTCGTCTCCCTGCTAGAATCTATGGTGGTCTCGCCACTTACTAGCCTTATGACCCCCTCTTGAACGTGTGTCACCTCCCATGGTTTCTCATGCCATTTTCCGGCCATCCATGACCGTCCGAGTAAGATTTTTACCGCTTTGCGGTTAACATCGATGATTTTGAGTTACTTCTCCCTCTCTCTGGGTTCTTTTTGAAACCCTAACTACTAAACTCTCGATTTTCTTAGATCTGTGATGGTTCTGGGTATATCCAGAGTTATCTTGCTATTTTCCCTTAAAGGTTTTCCGATTTTCTCAAAACGACCCTTCATCTTCGAGCTATGGTTCTTAAACACCTTTTCAAAAACGCTTCTTTCTTCTGATTTTTGTATTAATCTGCGAGTCTCTATGTTTAAAACGTTTGTTTAAGATTTCTCCTCTATTCGAGTTATTCTTTTTTCCTTAGTTCTAATCCTAGGATTCTGAGTTGTTTTTGATGATATGTTCTATTACGTATACTGTTTTCTCATGAATACTGTGATTCTGTAATTGTTCGCCCTATGTTTGCTTGTTAGGGTTTCTGATTTTTGTCTATTTATGGGTTTAGTTTGTCTGTTCTCATAAGCTTGCACCAATTCCTCCTAAAACAGTATCGTTTTCTATTTGTGAATCCCTGAATCTCTATGATTGATACTTCACTGATTTTGCATAATGGTGACTGCCTCATTGCGAGTATTTCCTTACTGTGTGATATTTTCCTTAATAGATAGTGATTCCCTGTGATTAGAACCTCATTCAAGGACTCTCTTACTAATTTCCATAATTAAACTTGCCCTGCCTTATCTTCTGTGAATAAACCTACTGTCAAATTAATTCTTATATACTTTCCTTAATTGGTATATTCTGTACTTAGACTCAATCATATGCTCTATACTTTTACTACCCCTTATATGGTAAAATCACTCTTTTTCAACAGATTTTCTTTCCTTGATTATCCCTATTGGTATCCGTTTAAGCTAAACCTTTACTTGTTACCTTATTTTTTGCCTATTTTCAAAACTATAAATACTCTACTCTCTCTTTAGCATACGGAGGAAAAAAACACATTGTCTTAAACCCTCTCTCACTCACGCACACATATTCTCTCTTGCTCTTCTTTCTGGTTATTTGCTATTCTCAGTCGGCTGCAAGCCAAGACTGAGTATTATACACTCTGTGTTTACTCTCCCTTAACTGGTATGTCCTCACTTTAGTTTAAAGCTTCAAAAACAATATGTTTTTTGTTTGGTATTTCAGTTCTTCTTATTTCCATTATGCTTTTACTTATTGTTTTCTACCCTGCAATTAGCATGTCTACTTATTGTTCAACTAAGTATGATTATGGTATCTCCTCTCTTAAACTCAACATGTCAACCCCTTAATAGCCTTCAATGTGATTCTCTTTCACTGATGTTGCTTCAATTCCTAGCATAAACCTCTTTGTGATAAGACTGTTTCTGCGACTAGTAGATTCTGTAATACATCCCCCCCCCTAGGACTTTTCTAATCCTAACATAAATGCAAATCTGCCTGTTGTATGCTTACTCTTATGGGTTTCCTAATTGTCCCCAACCCCTTACTTCCCTGCTTGTGAATGTTGAAATGATACTATTCTTCGAACTTGTTCTCTGTGTGTTGTCTTGTTCTAAGTTGTTGTTGCTCCTATTTCCTTTCCCTTTCAAAACTGTTTTTCCCTAAACAACTCTTCTGTTGTTTTACAAACTTATTTCAAACATGCTGTTTCAAAAGTGTTTTCCAACTCAACCTTTTAAAAACTATGTCAAGCACTCTCATATACTCTTAGAAGTCTAGGTTCTGCCCCTTTTGTGTGAGCCTTGCCTTGGGACCCTTGAGCTCCCCCTGAACTTTGACACACAAAAGCTGGCCTTTCCACACTGCACTTACTCTGTCTTGGCTATGAAATCTGGGTGTGAGCACTGCCCGGGATCCCTTGAGGTCCTTAGGGAATTCTGACACACTTGGATCTGTATGGAAGGCTGTGAACTAATGGCATTTGAGGCATTCTGGAGATTTTGGGCCTATCAGTAGGCTCCCTATAGCATAACTTCTTCTCTTTTTTTCTTTCTTATTTCAATTGTGTAGTTTCTGCAAATGGTTTGTAATAACTATTGTAAACAACTCTGGGATGGATAGTGGAAAGGGAAGGGGTGACTATGCAAGCTTTAGTTATTAAAAGGGTAGAAAACATGTTATTAGGTTTATATTCCTACTTGCGCAATAGAAACCATGCTTAGGACTCATTTCATGCATTAGAGATCATGTTCCCTAGGACTTACACTTGTTGTTTTCAGCATGTCCATTTCGCTATCATATCACTTAGAAAATCCTGTGTTAAATGTGTGTTTCCTGCGATCATGTTCCTACTGCCATACGCACTAAGAGATCCTGTTTTAAGGCTAAACAACACTAACAAACATATCATTCCTGCATATTCTGGAAATCATGTTCAAACGCTGTAATATTTGTGCATATAGAAATCCTGCTTAGGATTCTACATCTTTGCGCATTAGATACCACGTCTTTAAGATTTTATATTTGCATACGCGCACTTAGGCCAACTATGAATGCACAAAAGGGGATAAAACAATTTTACTCAGTCCTTACCATTAAATGGTGATAATTCTATGTGATGAACACCTAGAATAGCATGTTTAAACAACCTGTTTTCAATCAGTTTTCCTTACTTCTGAGGATTGGTTTACTATCTCACACCTAAGCAAGCCTTAGGCAGCCAAGCTCTTAAAATCGGAAATCTGCCTTCTTGTGTATGCTGCCTAATTCTCAACAGGTTTTAAAATCAGTAGGCAAACTGATTAGGCCTTTCTAAGTAATACAACAAATCGGCTATCTGCTTACCTTCTAAAAAACACCTAGATGTCATGCCTTAGGAATCTGAATACTGCCCTTAACTGTGCTTGAGTCGTGCTGCTTATGTGTTTGTTTGAGGAGGAAACTCTGAGCCTTTTAAATTGCTCCCATCTTGTGTGAAAGTCCTAAATGTTTTTATTGTCGCCTTAGAATTTTTGCCTTTTTAAAACCTTAGGGATACGTCTAGAACCACCTATACGTAGAGGTCCTAACTCCCTCCAGGATCATTAAGAAGGGACGGGTAGCAGCACGCGATAGGAATCCGAGACCAACACTCGCTTTGCATGACCAATAAGGGGACGGGAAGGGTAGACATGGATATGATGACTGGTGCGCTAATGCCACACGTAGCCCCTTTTCTAAGGAGTGATTACCGGGCATTGTACTGATGTGATCCTATAGGCTAACCAACCTAGGACACCCCTTTACATTCATGAATGCGCTTAGATCGTACTTCTTTTCAAAATCTAGCTTTTCATTAATTATTTTTTTAACATCCGTGTACTTAAACTTAAATCCCCTACTATTTGAGCCATACTTGTTTATTTGCTAATTGTCCAAATCCACAAAAGCTATCTAGCCGGGAACCACACTAGTGGATCCTGAGGGGTGCCTAACACCTTCCCTTTAGGATAATTTCAAGTCCCTACCCTGTCTCTGGTTACCAAACGTAGTTATAAATAAACCCTATGGTGCCCTAACACACCTTAAATTGTTAGGTGGCGACTCTTCAAAAATGCCAACCCCTTTCACAAAAGGAACGAGTTGTCTCAAACAAAAATGTCACAAACCTGATTTCGCGAGAAAAAAGGGGGCGTGACAACATGGCGACTCTGCTAGGGATTTTTAGGCTTTTACCATTTCAGACCATTTTTGTGAATTTGTGCAATTATTTGTTTAATTCCTTTAAGCATTTAATTTCTTCTTCAAAAGCAAACTGACGTATCTTTCTTGTTTCCTTCCTTTATAACCGTTTAAAATTATAAAACTGCTATATTTATCGCTTTCTTAACGTGCTAATACATGAAAACATGCTTCTAATTGTTGCATATTCATGCTCAACATCATACTCCACTCGTGCCAAACAAAATACTATAGCAACTCTTGATGAGTGGTTGCGCCCTTCCTTTATCATTACCCCCTAAATTCGGAAAGGCTTATTTGCGGTAAAACTAGTCGATCAGCGGTGCAGTCGACGGCTCCGTGCCTTCCCCTTGAGTTGTCCGCTCAAGGGTACCAGTCTAAAACCCCATAGAATCCTTACTCTGTTTAAATGGTGCATGCATCATGGTCAAACATAGCCGGGTCAGTTATGTAGTCCACATAATGATCCTTTAAGATAGCCTTGTCCAAAAGTCCACTGGGTTTCCCTAAACCCAAACGGACATCATCACGTTCTGTGCATTTATTTGGAGAAATAAATGCTTCATGCTGATTGTTGATGTTAAGTAGTCGAGTCTGGTAGGGGTAAGGGCCTAACCTTGTTTGCCTTGCAGAAATATGAGGCACGAAGTCCCCAGATTCGGCATGGTCACCAACATCCACCCAAGATTGCTGAGTTGGTGGGAATATTTACATTCTAGTGACAAAACCCTCATCAGAAAATATCTGGGTAATCTACCATCCCTCCTGGAGATCTAGCCTAACAACATGATAATAGAGGCTGCTACCTTATTTTGGGATTGTAAAGGGCCGTGTTCCGCTTTGGGGACATCGAAATGACACCTTTGCTAGAGGAGATAGGAGGACCGGCTGGTCTAGTATGGGAAACCCCGGGGTTGCTAATGCCTGAGAACCGCACAGGCAAGGGTTTCTTAAAAATGATGGGTTTGAAGAAGAATGCAGAATTGGTATGCCTAAAGGAATAATAATCCCTTTTGACAATCTGTATGATAGGTACGGCCACAGCAAATCATACCGTACCTACCATGACGAGTTTGTCATCACGTCCTTGGGACATATCCATCGTAGGGTATTCGTCTTCATGTTTTTCTTTCTGGGTCTGATCGTGTTTCCAATGAAGAAAGGGAGAATCCATACTAGGCTGGCTATGGTAACCAAGACCCTAATGGAGGGGATTGGTGGGCAGACATTCAGCATTATACCCATGATCATTGCAGACATATACCGAGCCTTAGAGAAGTGTCAACAAGGAGTGAGACACTTCGAAGGCTGCAATCTACTACTTCAGCTTTGGCTCATGGAACATCTCCAAAAGGGCGAATACCGACAAGAAATTCAGCGAAGGGCATGGAATGACCATATCGCTTTCCACCATCCAAAGCGAATGAATTACATCCCCGACATGTTCGATCAGCCTGAGAATGCCAAAGAATGGGTTGAGCTCTTTGATAACCTGACTGAGGAACAGGTTCAATGGATGTTCGAGTGGTTTCCGACATAGGAGTTCATCGCCCGATCTAGAGATGCACTTTTTCCTGATACTGATTGGTCTAAGAGGAACATACCCTTACGTCCCTCTTCGAGTTATGAGGCAAGCGGGTAGGAAGCAAGTCATACCCAGGATCGATAAGATGAGCGTTCTTCGAGCCGACTTCCAAAATGATGATAGCCCCAAAAAGTGCCAAGCCCAGCATGTGTGGCACTGCAAGATCGTAATAGAGAAAGACACTATTGAGCCGGACAGATATCATGCCGGTTGTACCCCTTTCTATTCTGGTTGGTTGGAAGACAATTGGGATGGTCTGGGCCAGCCAGGGTTCGTTCAAGGCCACAGAATTATAGATGAAAAGGCCGAAGCGTAAGTCAAATACAACCAGCTGCGTAAAAGGATCCGTGAATGCAAGAGCGAACACCGCGAGATACAAGAGTCCAACAAGAAGCTGATTGAGGAATGGAAAGACATGGCTATCAGTGCCAACAAAAGGCTAGGATACTTGGAGCGAGTCATAGTAGAACTAGAGGGAAAATTTCTCAAAAGGGTTGAAGACTGTCAAAAGGCTGAGGGGACCGAAGGTATACATCTAGCCAGAGCATACCTGTTGCTAGGACTTCGCGAATTGGGGAAGCTGTTCGAAGGATTCAAGGATGACGAGTCTGGGGAAGGTCCTTTTGAGACCAAATAGATAGGAATTTACTTTTTCGCTTGATGAATGTAATAAGGCCAATGGCCATTAGTGACTTCTATTTCTTGCTTATTGTCGTTTTGAGGATTCGTCTATTTTTTATCAATAAAATGAGGCATTTAGCATTAAAAGTTCTCCAAGTCTATTTGTCGCTAGGCCTACCTCAGGCACAACGAGGCTCCCAATTAGGACGTGCTTTACATTCTCGTACTATGTGTTTAAATATTGCAATACTCTTCATAATCCTCACTGACTTGATTACCTTTTGTTTTTATTTTTTGTTTTATTCCCCTCCCCAAAGGTTAGTTCGTGTACTCTGGCATCATCATCTTATTTCACAAGGTCCAGGGGCCCTCCACCCACTCCTCCTCTTAGTCCCTCCAAAGGCAAGAACAAAGACAAGAATAAAATGGAAGATTTAAACAACATCAGGAAGGAGAACACAACTGAACGGGTAGAGGCCACTGATAGTCAGGGTATTCGGGTTCCTAATGAGAATGTGTCACAGCTTGAACAGAAACTGTTGAAATTCCAGGAAGAGCTCGATTAGGTTCGAAATCTGGCAAACCTGTCATTTTCCCTCAACACCCCAGACATCAACTTCCCCAACGCTCAAAACCCTAAACCTCCTCAAAAAACCCCAAAACAACAGAATCATCCCGCACCTAAACATCACGCTGCACCACCAAAGAACCAATGTAACACCTACCATACCCCAAACAACACTCCGCTACTCATCCCAGAACCTCAGAACTCCACAAACGACAATATCCACACCCATACACCAGGCCACCATAACAATCCTATCTACGTGGAGACCATGCCACACTCCACCAAACCCCATCTCATACACACCTGAGTCTGATGAAAAGGATCTGCTTATCAGGAACTTGGCCAAGAAACTTAAGAAACTGACCAGCCGGATTCAGGGCATCGAGGGAAGCAAAGGAATCGAGGGGCTGAACTATGAAGACCTTTGCATACAGCCCTTATGTCGAACTACCTGAGGGGTACAAACCTCCTAAGTTCGAAATATTCGATAGTACGGGTTATCCAAGGCTCCATCTGAGGACCTATTGCGACAAGCTGGTTGGAGTGGGGAAGGATGAAAGGATCCGCATGAAGCTGTTCATGAGGAGTTTGAAAGGAGATGCATTGTCTTGGTACATCAGCTAAGATTCCAAGAAATGGTCAAGCTGGATGAGCATGGAATCTGACGTTATGGACAGATTCAGATTTAATACAGAGAACGCACTAGACGTGTTCTATATCCTGAATTTGATAAAGAAGCCCACGGAGACATTTTGCGAGTATGCTACTCGCTGGAGGTCCGAAGCTGCTAAAGTCAGGCCCGCCTTAGAAGAGGAGCAAATGAACAAGTTTTTTGTCTGAGCTCAGGACCCGCAGTACTATGAACGGTTGATGATGATTGAGAACCACAAGTTCTCCGACATAATCAAATTAGGTGAAAGAATTGAAGAAGGTATTAAAAGTGGTATGGTCACAAATTTCGAAGCCTTGCAAGCTACAAATAAGGCTCTCCAGTCCGGTGGTGTGTCCAAGAAAAGGGACGTAGGGGCCGTGATGGTTGCACAAAGGACCAAGTCTCCCCTTAAATACCAAACTTACCCAACACCTCCACTCACATACCAGCCAACCCCAAATTACCAAGCACCCTCATACCAAGGTCCGCCACCAACTTATCAATCATCTCCACCTCCTACATATCAACCTACTTCACCCAGATACTCCTAACCCGCTCATGTCTACCACACTTATAACTCTCAACCATCCCATTATCAATCGCCCCCTGCATGCCAAAACTTCCCTAGACCTCGACCTAATTTTGATCGCAGACCTCCAAAACAATATACCGCCATTGCTGAACCCATCGACCAGCTGAATGAGAAGCTCAAAGTTACTGGTTATGTCACCCCCATCCCTGCTGCAACCCCTGAGAATCCTTTTCAATGGGTTAACCCAAACAGGTCCTGTGCATACCACTCCAGCATGAAAGGGCACACCATCGATGAATGCCGCTCTTTGAAAGACAAGATACAGTCCTTGATTGATAACAAGATCATTGTGGCAAAGGAACCCGCTCCAAACGTCTGCAATAATCCTCTGCCAGACCATAAGGGTGGAGGTATCCACATAATTGAAGTAGAAGATGACTGGGATCCCGAGGGATCTAGCGGGTTGATCGCAGAAGATGATGACCCAAAGAAACCGGCAATTACTCTCAATCCAATCATAGTCCAGATCCAGCCGTCTAAGGATGCTGAGGTGAATATGTCTATACCTCTTGAGTTTGAAGCAGCGCCACCCGCAAAGACACCGGTATCGATTGAGGTTGAATTCGTGTCTCCGGCGAATGCACCCGCACCATTTGAGGTTGCAGTCTTGCCACCCAAGGAACATGTTCCATTCGAAGTGAGGATAGCCGCGCCGATCCCAGTGGCGATATCAACAATGCCACCCTTCTATACAAATGCTATATCCTGGGACTATACAGCCGAGGCGAGAAGGAAAGGCAAGGTCAGGACTGAAGAAACTGTCGCAGCACAGGGTATGACAAGAACTGGTAGAGTCTATACCCCTGAACATCTAGCTGAATCAAGCAAGCAGGCCTCCAATCGGCCACCCCTTATTGAGACAGGTCTGGATGACCTTTGAAGAAAAGTGCAGGCCACGGGATATTCGGTCATTGACCATTTGAACAAGACGCCAGCACAAATATCCATTCTCTCTTTGCTGCAAAATTCTGAGACGCACAGGAATGCTTTGTTGAAGGTGCTGAATGAAGCGTACGTACCAAATAACATCACTAGCGGGAAAATGGCTAATATGGTAGGACACGTGTTGGAAAGCCATAAGATCACCTTTCATGAGGACGAGCTGCCACCTGAAGGGCTGGGGCACAACAAAGCACTGTACATCACCGTGCAATGCAAAGATTATTTCATCACTAGAATCCTGATCGATGGAGGGTCCGGTCTTAACATTTGTCCGCTGGTAACGCTCAAGAAGTTGGGTAAAGGGCTGCATGAGATAAAGGATGGAGCAATCAATGTGAAAGCCTTCGATGGTTCTCAGAGGTCCACCATTGGTCAGATTAGTCTATGCATGCAGATGGGACCAACCTGGTTCGAGGTCGATTTCCAGGTAATAGATGTACCAGCGTCTTACAACTTGCTGTTGGGACGGCCATGGATCCATGTTGCTGGGGCCGTAGCATCAACGCTGCATCAGGCAGTAAAGTTTGAATAGAATCACCAGGAAGTGATCATTAATGGCGACGGTAGCAACCCTATATACAGTCGCCAAACTGTTCCGGCAATCGAGGGAAGAAGGAAGCTGGGTGGGGAAACTTACCACTACATTGAACGGGTCAATGCTATCGACAAAGACAAATGGTGGGATAGCAAAATTGAGAGTATACTGAGTTGGAGTGGGTACGAGCCTGGCAAAGGGCTCGGCAAGAACCTCCAATGAATCTCTAAACCCATAAAACTCAAGAAACATGGCACTACCTTCGGTTTAGGATATGAATACACCTGGGAAGAATTCAACAGCTGGTCGCCACCATGGCGCAACCCTTACTACCCACTAGAGCAGCCAATACCGCATCTGGAGCAGACCTTCCAACAGGCCGACATTATTTATGGGTCAGATGAAGAAGAAGCACTTGCAGCAGTGAAGAACCTATTCCTAGAGGACAGTGATATGGACTGTTGCGTTATTCTTTAGGAGGAGGGGGAGGAAGGCCCTTCCATACAGGCTGTGAACAGAGGGGCATGTCTCAAGAATTGGACCATCAGGACAACCAAAGCCCGACGAGCCTCGGGGTAGCAAGGCTAAAACAAGCATTATTCACTGTTTTATTTAGTAAATGATTTTCCTTTCGCATTTGTCAATTCCCGCAATAAGATCTTCGATGTTCAAAACAATTATTCACTTTATCAAAAGCATTTTTGATTTTTCTTGTGAATTAATATTTATTGCTATTGTTTTCTCTCATTACTTTACCTATACAGCATTACTATTACTATCTTGATGAACCAATGACTATGACATGCAATGAGACAACGCAACAAACGGACATGGATTTAGAGGAAGATGACATACCTGACGAGATTGTCAAAGAAGTTGAGAATTTTGAGAACAAGCCTAAGTCCAACCTGGACGAGACCGAAATTATCAACCTGGGAGATTCAGAAAATGTCAAGGAAACGTGAATCAGCATTCACCTGTCGCCATCAGAGAATAAAAAATACACAGAATTTCTAAAGGAGTATGAGGACATATTCGCCTGGTCGTATGATGACATGACTGGTCTGAGTACGTCTATTGTGGCTCAAAAATTGCCAACCAATCCAATGTGTCCACTGATAAAGCAAAAGCTCAGAAATTTCAAGCCTGATATGAGTTTGAAAATCAAGGAAGAAGTCACCAAGCAGATCAACGCTAAGGTTCTCAGGGTAGTAGAATACCCGATGTGGTTAGCCAACATTGTGCCAGTGCCAAAGAAGGATGGGAAACTAAGAGTCTGTGTCGACTACCGGGATCTCAACCGGGC
Source organism: Nicotiana attenuata (assembly GCF_001879085.1). NCBI lineage: Eukaryota > Viridiplantae > Streptophyta > Magnoliopsida > Solanales > Solanaceae > Nicotiana > Nicotiana attenuata. The sequence continues at coordinate 288,842 of NW_017670353.1, forward strand.
CAGTCCGAAAGACGACTTCCCTTTGCCAAATATACACATCCTGTTTGACAATTGCACCAAGCATGAGCTGCAGTCATTCGTAGATTGCTTCGCTGGTTATTATCAGATCTGGATAGATGAGGAAGATCCTGAGAAAACGGCTTTCATTACGCCGTGGGGAGTGTACTGTTACAAGATGATGCCATTCGGCCTAAAGAATGCAGGGGCCACCTACATGAGGGCCATGACCACCATATTCCATGATATGATACACAAGGAGATCGAAGTATATATGGATGATGTTATTATCACGTCCAAGAAGGCCACTGACCACATAGAAGACCTGAGGAAGTTCTTCAATAGACTACGGAAATACAACCTGAAACTAAACCCCCCGAAGTGTGCATTTGGGGTTCCTGCTGGGAAATTGCTTGGGTTTATTGTGAGCCACCGGGGAATAGAACTGGAACCATCGAAGGTCAAAGCCATTCAAGAACTACCACCGCCGAGGAACAAGAAAGATGTGATGAGTTTCTTGGGAAGGCTTAACTACATCAGCCAATTCATAGCAAAGTCTACAGTTATCTGTGAGCCGATCTTCAAGATGTTAAAGAAGGAGGCCGTCACCAAATGGGTCGAAGCAGCATCTTACAAAGAAGTGACTAAGAAAGTCGTGGCAGACTTTATCCGCGACCGCATTGTTTGTCGATTCAGAATTCCAGAGTCAATCATTACTGACAACGGCTCCAACCTCAATAGCGACTTGATGAAAGCTATGTGCGAAACTTTCAAGATCAAACACAAGAATTCCACAGCCTACAGACCTCAGATGAATGGAGTTGTAGAAGCCGCCAACAAGAATATCAAGAATATATTGAGGAAAATGATAGAGAAGCACAGGCAGTGGCACGAGAAGTTATCATTTGCTCTACTGGGGTATCGCACCATAGTCCGTACATTAACTGGGGCAACCCCCTATGTGCTGGTTTACGGTACAGAAGCTGTCATTCCCGCTGAGGTAGAAATTCCTTCCTTAAGGATCATACAAGAAGCTGAGCTCGACGATGCAGAGTGGGTAAAAAGTCGTTATGAGCAACTAGCCCTTATAGACGGAAAGAGAATGAATGCAGTCTGCGATGGTCAACTCTATCAGAACAAAATGTCCAGAGCCTTCAACAAAAGAGTCAAGCCAAGACAGTTCACACCGGGGCAGCTAGTGTTGAAGAAATTTTTTTCGCATCAAGATGAAGCCAAAGGGAAGTTCTCTCCCAACTGGCAGGGTCCATACATGGTTTACCGGGTTTTGACAGGAGGAGCCCTCATACTTGCAGAAATGGACGGAGAAGTCTGGCCAAAGACGATCAATTCAGATGCAGTCAAGCGTTACTATGTGTAATCTTTATGCTTTCCTTGTATGATGTAAATTGAACTACGCCTGGCCTGATTTCTGTTTAAGAGGGGACATGTAGGCAGCCCTATGGGTTCAGTCACAATTCAATAAAAATTTCATTTTCCCCCGCAATTGGAAACTGGGGCAGAATTTTGAGGAGGACCCTCAAAATTCTGAAGTAATTTCAGTCGATCACCGTACGAGCAACAGTCAGAAACGTCAACCCATCAAACTGGGCAGAATTTTGAGGAGGACCCTCAAAATTCCATAGCAGGAGGGGTTGCCATGTCCCGAACCACGTCACTGTCGTCGGTTCATCTAAAAGCTTTTTAATTATACATTTATGTCATACTTTTACAAAGTCATGCATGTTTATTATTGAAACTGCTTTGTTTAGCAACGCTAACCCAATGATACAGACGGTATCACCAGATCCGAGCCAAACGAGTCAAGCAAAGCCAGCAGGGATACGAACTAACCTCCCCCTTACTAAGCTCACAATTTTTCTTTGGATACAGGCACTAGGATGCGAAATCCTTAAACATACTGTACACCCAAGGGACAAACAATGCCCTCAGAACCGTTGCACATGCCGACATTTGCTATCAGCACACACCAGTAATGCTCCGTATGTCACAATGCTCCCAGTAATCATAACGCTGCAATCTACTATCAGCTAAGAAAACTCTATTGTCATTTGTTATTCTATTTCCTGCATAAGGCTACCATTCTGCCTTCCGAGACTAAACGCTATCTCCCTCTGCATCTGCATTGCATAAGGCTACTATTATGCCTTCCAACTTGCATAAGGCTACCATTCTGCCTTCCGAGACTAAACGCTGTCTCCATCTGCATCTGCATTGCATAAGGCTACTATTCTGCCTTCCAGCTTGCATAAGGCTACCATTCTGCCTTCCGAGACTAAACACTAGCTCCCTCTGCATCTGCGTTGCATAAGGCTACTATTCTGCCTTCCAACTTGCATAAGGCTACCATTCTGCCTTCCGAGATTAAACGCTGTCTCCATCTGCATCTGCATTGCATAAGGCTACTATTCTGCCTTCCAACTTGCATAAGGCTACTATTCTTCCTTCCAACTTGCGTAAGGCTACCATTCTGCCTTCCGAGGTTAAGCTCTACCTCCATCTGCATTCATATTTTTGCATAAGGCTACTTTCCTGCCTTTCGAGGCTAAGCTCTGCCTCCAATTTTCTTCGAAACTAAGCGCTATCTCAAGCACTATTTATCTCGCTTTTCTTACGGGCTAAGCTCTGCCCTTCAATTCACAAGACTAAGCTCTGTCTTGTCCGCATCATACTACTGCATCCTTCATGGGTTGAAATATCGCCAACTCGTCCAAAGGCATCATCGTTCGGAGGCACCATCTTCATGTCCCGAGAATACCATGTCATGGCCTGAGGATCTCTTTCAATCTTTTGCATATCATTATTCAAAGGCGTCATGGTTCGGAGGCACCATCCTCACAGCCCGAGAATTTGCATCATGTTTAAATTTTGCAATATATGCTTGTATCGTTTATTTGCAGGTAACCCGGCGAGCAACGGCTATCCCACCAGGAGCGATCCCGCTCCAGTTTTCCCAGCCATATCGAACCTCACCATTCTCGTAAACCGTATAACTCACCCGGCCCTAGAGGTTGCGTCCTCTCTTGAGATGACTTCACCGGTATACTTCGCCGATGAATCTGGAACTACATATGGCCTGATTCCTGTAAAGCCAGGGATATGTAGGCAACTCAGAAACCAGGATGCGGCCTAAAACTCTTCAAACCGTTTCGCTCGGTCAAAATTGGCCGTCATATCTTTACCCCACAACTTTTTCATCCTTCCCGGGTAAAGAGGGCCAGCTGTTGATACCCAATTTTTCCCAAAATATTTTTACATTTGCATATATACCTTCAAAACCATGCATCAATAGCAATTGGTATTTTTTCATAATTTTCCTATATTTTATTAATTTACCCAGCATTTTATTTCCAATAAATAATTACAAAATGGCATTACAAATGATTTCAAAAGCATTTCTTGATTTGGTTTATTATTTATGGTCCTATTTAAACCAAATTATTTCATAATTAGCCAAATTGGCATCGTTTGGATACAATTGCAACAATTTTGCAATAATAGCCCAATCATATGAATTTATACTATTTTTGACCGAAAATTAATCACTCGTATTTTTAAAATACTAAGTAATCATTTTTAACTATTTCCACGCACAAAATTCTTTTTTTTTTTTTTTTTACAATTATCAGCTATTTTTATAAATTATTTTATTTAATTCAAAACTGGGTATTTAACAAATAGCCAATTCCCATTTCCATTCTAGCCTAATTGAATCAAATCCCAACCCAATTAAATCAGCCCAATATCCCAAGCCCAATGCACCATACCACCCGGCCCAACCCCTTACTCAATCTGAACCGTTGATTAATTTCAATCAACGGTCGAGATCCCCCTTACCATAATTAAACCCTAAGACTACCCCCTTTCCCTCCCTCATTCACTCAGCCGTCTCTCTCAACTCTCTCATCTCTCTCTCTAAAATGCTCCATCTGTCGGGCCCATTTCCTCCCTTCTCCGGTCGTCTCCCTGCCAGAATCTATGGTGGTCTCGCCACTTACTAGCCTTATGACCCCCTCTTGAACGTGTGTCATCGTTTTGAGGCCTTCAAGTGAACCAGAGGCGGTTCACAAACCTCCCATGGTTTTTCATGCCATTTTCCGGCCATCCATGACCGTCCGAGTAAGATTTTTACCGCTTCATGGTTAACATCGGTGATTTTGAGTTAATTCTCCCTCTCTCTGGGTTCTCTTTGAAACCCTAACTACTAAACTCTCCATTTTCTTAGATCTGTGATGGGTCTGGGTATATCCAGAGTTATCTTGCTATTTTCCCTTAAAGGTTTTCCGATTTTCTCAAAACGACCCTTCATCTTCGAGCTATGGTTCTTAAACACCTTTTCAAAAACGCTTCTATCTTCTGATTTTTGTATTAATCTGCGAGTCTCTATGTTTAAAACGTTTGTTTAAGATCTCTCCTCTATTCGAGTTATTCTTTTTTCCTTAGTTCTAATCCTAGGATTCTGAGTTGTTTCTGATGATATGTTCTATTATGTATACTGTTTTCTCATGAATACTGTGATTCTGTAATTGTTCGCCTATGTTTGCTTGTTAGGGTTTCTGATTTTTGTCCATTTATGGGTTTAGTCTGTCTGTTCTCATAAGCTTGCGCCAATTCCTCCTAAATCAGTATCATTTTCTATTTGTGAACCCCTGAATCTCTTTGATTGATACTTCGCTGATTTTGCATAATGCTGACTGCCTCATTGCGAGTATTTCCTTACTGTGTGATATTTTCCTTAATAGATAATGATTCTCTGTGATTAGAACCTCATTCGAGGACTCTCTTACTAATTTTCATAATTAAACTTTGCCTGCCTTATCTTCTGTGAATAAACCTACTGTTAAATTAATTCTTATATACTTTCCTTAATTGGTGTATTCTGTACTTAAACTCAATCATATGCTCTATACTTTTACTACCCCTTATATGGTAAAATCAATCTTTTTCAACTGATTTTCTTTCCTTGATTATCCCTATTGGTATCCGTTTAAGCCGTGACATCTTGATTAAAGGGAGTACTTGTATTAATTGGATTCTAATTGTGATTACTTCCATAATTATGCTAAACCTTTACTTGTTACCTTATTTTCTGCCTATTTTCAAAACTATAAAAACTCTACTCTCTCCTTAGAATACGGAGGAAAAAACACATTGTCTTAAACCCTCTCTCACACACGCACACATATTCTCTCTTGCTCTTCTTTCTGGTTATTTGCTATTCTCAGTCGGCTGCAAGCCAAGACTGAGTATTATACACTCTGTGTTTACTCTCCCTTAACTGGTATGTCCTTAGTTTAGTTTAAAGCTTCAAAAACAATATGTTTCTTTGGTATTTCAGTTCTTCTTATTTCCATTATGCTTTTACTTATTGTTTTCTACCCTGCAATTAGCATGTCTACTTATTGTTCTACTAAGTATGATTATGGTATCTCCTCTCTTAAACTCAACATGTCACCCCTTAATATCCTTCAATGTGATTCTCTTTCACTGATGTTGCTTCAATTCCTAGCATAAACCTCTTTGTGATAAGACTGTTTCTGCGACTACTAGATTCTGTAATACATCCCCCCCCCCCCCCCCTTTAGGACTTTTCTGATCCTAACATAAATGCAAATCTACCTGTTGTATGCTTACTCTTATGGGTTTCCTAATTGTCCCCAACCCCTTACTTCCCTGCTTGTGAATGTTGAAATGATACTATTCTTCGAACTTGTTCTGTGTGTGTTGTCTTGTTCTAAGTTATTGTTGCTCCTATTTTCGTTCCCTTTCAAAACTGTTTTTCCCTAAACAACTCTTCTGTTGTTCTGCAAACTTATTTTAAACATGTTGTTTCAAAAGTGTTTTCCAACTAAACCTTTTCAAAACTATGTAAAGCATTCTCATATACTCTTAGAAGTCTAGCTTCTGCCCCTTTTGCGTGAGCCTTGCCTTGGGACCCTTGAGCTCCTTTCGAACTTTGACACACAAAAGCTGGCCTTTTCACACTGCACTTACTCTGTCTTGGCTATGAAATCTGGGTGTGAGCACTGACCGGGATCCCTTGAGGTCCTTAGAGAACTCTAACACACCTGGATCTGTATGAAAGGCTGTGAACTAATGGCATTTGAGGCATTCTGGAGATTTTGGGCCTATCAGTTGGCTCCCTATAGCATAACTTCTTTTTTTTCTTTCTTATTTTAATTGTGTAATTTATGCAAATGGTTTGTAATAACTAATGTAAACAACTCTAGGGATGGATAGTGGAAAGGGAAGGGGTGACTATGCATGCTTTAGTTATTAAAAGGGTAGAAAACATGTTATTAGGTTTATATTCCTACTTGCGCAATAGAAACCATGCTTAGGACTCATTTCATGCATTAGAGATCATGTTCCCTAGGACTTACACTTGTTGTTTTCAGCATGTCCATTTCGCTATCATATCACTTAGAAAATCCTGTGTTAAATGCGTGTTTCCTGCGATCATGTTCCTACTGCCATACGCACTAAGAGATCCTATTTTAAGGCTAAACAACACTAACAAACATATCATTCCTGCATATTCTGGAAATCATGTTCAAACGCTGTAATATTTGTGCATATAGAAATCCTTCTTAGGATTCTACATCTTTGCGCATTAGATACCATGTCTTTAAGATTTTATATTTGCTTACGCACACTTAGGCCAACTATGAATGCACAAAAGGGGATAAAACAATTTTACTCAGTCCTTACAATTAACTGGTAATAATTCTATGTGATGAACACCTAGAATAGCATGTTTAAACAACCTGTTTTCAATCAGTTTTCCTTACTTCTGAGGATTGGTATACTATCTCACACCTAAGCAAGCCTTAGGCAGCCAAGCTGTTAAAATCGGAAATATGCCTTCTTGTGTATGCTGCCTAGTTCTCAACAGATTTTAAAATCAGTAGGCAAACTGATTAGGCCTTTCTGAGTAATACAACAAATCGGCTATCTGCTTACCTTCTAAAAAACACCTAGATGTCATGCCTTAGGAATCTGAATACTGCCCTTAACTGTGCTTGAGTCGTGCGGCTTATGCGTTTGTTTGAGGAGGAAACTCTGAGCCTTTTAAATTGCTCCCATTTTGTGTGAAAGTCCTAAATGTTTTGACTGTCGCCTTAGAATTTTTGCCTTTTTAAAACCTTAGGGGTACGTCTAGAACCACCTATAGGTAGAGGTCCTAACTCCCTCCAAGATCATTAAGAAGGGACGGGTATCAGCACGCGATAGGAATTCGAGACCAACACTCGCTTTGCATGATTAATAAGGGGACGGGAAGGGTAGACATGGATATGATGACCGGTGCGCTAATGCCACGCGTAGCCCCTTTTCTAAGTAGTGATTACCGGGCATTGTACTGATGTGATCCTATAGGCTAACCAACCTAGGACACCCCTTTATATTCATGAATGCGCTTAGATCGTACTTCTTTTAAAAATCTAGCTTTTCATTAACTGTTTTTTTAACATCCGTGTACTTAAACTTAAATCCCCTACTATTTGAGCCATACTTGTTTATTTGCTAATTGTAAAAATTCACAAAAACTATCTGGCTGGGAACCACACTAGTGGATCCTGGGGGGTGCCTAACACCTTCCCCTTAGGATAATTTCAAGCCCTTACCCTGTGTCTGGTTACCAAACGTAGTTATAAATAAACCCTATGGTGCCCTAGCGCACCTTAAATCGTTATGTGGCGACTCTTCAGAAATGCAAACCCCTTTCCCAAAAGGAACGAGTTGTCTCAACCAAAAATGTCACAAACCCGATTTCGCGAGAAAAAAAGGGGCGCGACAGCATGGCGACTCTGCTGGGGATTTTTAGGCTTTTACAATTTCAGACCATTTTTGTGAATTTGTGCAATTATTTGTTTAATTCTTTTAAGCATTTAATTTCTTCTTCAAAAGCAAACTGACGTATATTTCTTATTTCCTTCCTTTATAACCGTTTAAAAATGATAAAATTGCTGTATTTATTGCTTTTTTAACGTGCAAATACATGACAACATGCTTCTAATTGTTGCATATTCATGCTCAATATCATACTCCACTCGTGCCAAACAAAATACTATAGCAACGCTTGATAAGTGGTTGCGCCCTTCCTGTATCATTACCCCCTAAATTCGGAAAGCCTTATTTGCGGTGAAACTAGTCGATCAGCAATGCAGTCGACGGTTCCGTGCCTTCCCCTTTGAGTTTCCCGCTTAAGAGTACCAGTCTAAAACCCCATAGAAACCTTACTCTGTTTAAATGGTGCATGCATCATGGTCAAACCTAGCCGGGTCAGTTATGCAGTCCACATAATGATCCTTTAAGAAAGCCTTGTCCAAAAGTCCACTGGGTTTCCCTAAAACCCAAACGGACATCATCACGTGTTGTGCATTTATTTGGAGAACTAAATGCTTCATGCTGATTGTTGATGTTCAATAGTCGAGTCTGGTGGGGGTAAGGGCCTAACCTTGTTTGCCTTGCAGAAATATAAGGCACGAAGTCCCCAGATTCGGCATGGTCACCAACATCCACCCAAGATTGATGAGTTGGTGGGAAGATTTACATTCTAGTGACAAAACCCTCGTCAGAAAATATCTGGGTAATCTACGATCCCTCCTGGAGATCCAGCCTAACAACATGATAATAGAGGCTGCTACCTTATTTTGGGATTGTGAAAGGGCCGTGTTCCACTTTGGGACATCGAAATGACACCTTTTCTAGAGAAGATAGGAACTGGCCGGTCTAGTATGGGAAACCCCGGGGTTGCTAATGCTTGAGAACCACATAGGCAAGGGTTTCTTAAAAATGATGGGTTTGAAGAAGAATGCAGAATTGGTATGCCTAAAAGAATCATACATCCCTTTTGACTACCTGTATGAAAGGTACGGCACAACAAATCATACCGTACCTACCATGACGAGTTTGCCATCACATCCTTAGGACATATCCATCGTAGGGTATTCGTCTTCATGTTTTGCTTTCTGGGTCTGATCGTGTTTCCAATGAAGAAAGGGAGAATCCATAATAGGCTGGCTATGGTAACCAAGACCCTAATGGAGGGGATTGGTGGGCAGACATTCAGCATTGTACCCATGATCACTGCAGACATATACCGAACCTTAGAGAAGTGTCAACAAGGAGCGAGACACTTCGAAGGCTGCAATCTACTACTTCAGCTTTGGCTCATGGAACATCTCCAAAAGGGCGAATACCGACAAGAAATTCAGCGAAGGGCCTGGGTTTACCACATCGCTTTCCACCATCCAAAGCGAATGAATTACATCGCCGACATGTTCGATCAGCCTGAGAATGCCAAATAATGGGTTGAGCTCTTTGATAACCTGACTGAGGAGTGTTGGAATATGATTCAAAGAGATAAAAATCGACTCAAGAAGGAGTAATTTTGGACAAGGACTAAAACAAATAAAAAGGAGCAAAATGCGGACCGCACAATATTGAGTGCGGTCGCAGACCAAGAAGAAGCTTCTGACAGATTTCTTTTGCAAAGTGCGGACCGCACAATTATTGTGCGGCCGCAGAAGATGAGGTTCAGAGAGATAGGTTTCTAGGACCATGAAGAAGTGCGAACGACACCATTATTGTGCAATCGTAGAATTCAAAAGTGCGGACGTACTTAGAAATGTACGGTCCACAGAAGTCTCTCATGTCAAGCTCAAGTTTAAGAGTGCGGCCGCACACAGAAATGTGCGGTCCGTGGAATCTGAAGAAGTGGGGCCGCAACCCAGAATTGTGCGGCTGCAGAAGTCCATCCTATCAAGCCAGCTTCAAAGTGTGGACCGCATATAGAATTGTGCGGGCGCAGAACCTCTACAGGGGCAATTTTGTCCGATAATTTTAGCTGTGTATAAATAGTGTTTTTATCAAAATTAGATCAAGTTTGAACATCAGAAAGTTTGTAGCCGTTTTTCTTTAATGGTTTTAGTAACTTTTGCTTACTTTAGTGATTAAACATTATATTATTGTCATTTAATCTTGCAATATGAGTTTAATCTTATTTTTTTCTTTAGTTTATTCAATTTTCTCTATGAGTAGCTAAATTTCTAGCTAGGGTTGTGACCCAACCCTAGTGTAGGTACCTAATGGGTGTTCGATTTAGGGCTTATTTATGGTTGGGTGTGTAATATTTTGCCTAGTTCTTGTTTTAACTGTATATTAATGGTTGCAAACATTGATTTATGCCTATTTGACTTAGCCTCTACTTGAGAAAGAGAGATAGAGTCTAGGATAACTTGGCTAACAAGAAATTGGGATGAACTCAAGAAATTGATAGTCTCAATTAAAGGGTTGAATCTAGAGATAGTAAACCCGAATTGAGCATCTATCAATTGTTTTGTGAATTACCCATTTGGACTTGAGAAAGCCAAATTGGGCAGAATCACTCTATTACCGAGAGTTATTAAGTGGGTAATTGTGTGTTGATTGCTATATTACGCCCCGACCAACGGAAACTCGGTCTAAAGCCCACAACCCGTTAGGCCACCACCTAGGTGGAAGTCAAAGCCCTAGATCTTTTATAATCTTGAAAAACAACAGCACCAAAAATATCATTCTCTAGGTTTTCATTTACAAACATTAGCATAAAAATGAGAAGTAGAAAGAAACAACCAAACATGTGGAAGTGCATTTTGGGCACATCATACGCTTAGTCCGAGTATATACCTAATCTCATCTACGCTCCCTATGGATCCGATCTCGACTCCTAGTTGGGTATTTATAATTACATCGGCCGCTTCACTACCCCTATTTGAGGTGTGAACTTGGGCGACATTAATTTTTGGCACCGTTGCCGGGGAGTTAAAAATGAATTTAGCTATATATTTGGTTTTCTGGGTGATTTGTCTTCCTTTCCTTCCGGGTTACTAATCTTTACGTGAAACATTTGTAGGTGATACAATGCCTCTCAACAACAATAATCCTCTTGGAAACGTGCCATTGGGAGATGACGGGGATGATGACCAAGTTGATGAGGTTCCTCTTGAACCTCAAGGAAATAGACGAGGCCGGCCACCACAAGACAACATTCCCGTTCCACCCCACCTCGTCCAAGAGCCTCGGCACCGGGTGTTGCCGAATGAAGGATAGCAAGTGCCATAGTTCTGCCCCGCACTAGGGCAGGAAATTTTCAAATCACAAATGTTATGCTTACATTGTTGGAACAATGGGGATTCTTCAATGGGCTCTGAATCAAAATGCGTATAAGCACTTGAAAGGGTTTGTTGACACTTGCTGGGGGAGTAAACGGACAAACGTCTCCGAGGATGCTTTAAGATTGAGGCTATTCCCTTTCTCTCTTCGGGGAAAGGCTTTGGATTGGTTAGAAAGGTTGCCAAATCATTCTATCCATACATGGGATGAATTGGCCGAGAAATTCATTTCCAAGTTCTTTTCTCCCGGGCATACTTAGGGATGAGATTCTAGCTTTCAAACAAGAACCCAATGAGCCTTTGCATGAGATATGGGAGAGGTACCGTACTATGGTGAAAGAGTGCCGGAAAATGACATGACGAAGGCTATGATTCAAGAAACTTTCTATAAGGGGATCAATACTACCAATCAATGCGTGGTCAACTAACTTGCCGGTGGAAATTTCAGGACAATTCCATATGTGGAAGCTTGTGAGATTCTTGATGAAATGGCGGATACTTCATCGGCATGGCAAAGTAGAGCAAACGTTCCTCAAGGCGATCCAAATGTGATTCACTTGCATAAAGAATTACATGATCATGGGCAAGCAATTGCCGAGTTGACCACCACAATGAATCAACTAGCCAATGCTCAACTTCAACAAGTGCAAGGTCCCAAGAAAGTAAAGCATTGGAGGGAGTTAGTATGATGGTAAACAAGAGAAGGCAAAAGGGTCCTCAAGTGAAACCGGGTTGAAAATTATGTGCAAGATGATAATGGTTTTGACCAAGATGGACAATATAATGAGAAATAGGAGGGTGTACAATATGTTAACAACTTCCAAGGGCAAAGAAACAACAATCAAGGCCCAAATCAACAACAATGGCGACCACAAGAAAATAAAGGAAATTGGAATTCAAGCAATTAAGGTGGTTGGAACAATCAAAACAATCAAGGAAATTGGAATGGTCAAAATAACCAAAGCAATTGGAGTGGCAATAATCAAGGCTATTGGGAAGGTAACAACCAAGGAGGGTGGAACAAAAACAACAACCGGGGGTCGGGTTTTCAAAGGCCCCGATGCTTCAACAATCGAGCAACTCGCCTCCTTATCCTTCTCAAGGTCCAAGCTCTTCCAACAATGAGATGGGATGAATTGAAAACAAGTTTAAACAAATGATGGAGAAGAATGTCGAATCCGATGCTCAACTAGCCTCTCACAACGCTTCAATTCGCAATTTAGAAGTTCAATTAGGCCAAATCTCGCAAGAGTTGAAAACTCGTCCTAAGGGGGCACTACCAATGATACGGTGGTGAATACGAAGGGTGGTAACATCACGAGACATGCCATGGCAGTGACTACAAGAAGTGGAAAAGGTGGGATGCAACCACCTCAAGTCAAAAGAAAATTGTGGATGATGAACAATTGGTACAAGAAGATGAGATGCCAAGCAATAAAGTACAAGCAAATGATGAGGTGAGAATTGATATTGAAGACAATGTGGAGGAGACTTATGAAGAAGTGAACCCATCCAGGGAGCACATTGTTGACATACCGGAACTGGTAGTGCCAAAGGCTAGGGCACCAATGCCTAGGCCTCCCCCTTCATATCCTCAAAGGCTTGCCAAGCAGAATGACGTGAACCAATTCAAAGAGTTTATTGATATGATGAAGAGTTTGTCTATTAATGTTCCATTGGTTGAGGCCTTGGAGAAAATTCCAGGTTATGCAAAGTTCATGAAGTACATGGTGACAAAGAAAGAACAATGAATTGTAAGACTATAAAGATGACACATCAAGTGAGTGCAATTGTGCACTCAATGGCTCCTAAATTGGAAGATCTGGGCGCTTTCACAATTCCCTGCATAATTGGAAGTGCCGACTTTGCCAAAGCTTTATGTGATCTTAGGGCAAGTATCAACTTGGTGGCCTACTCGGTTTTCAAAAAATTGAGGATTGGGCAACCAAGACCCATATCTATGAGGTTGCAAATAGCGGATCGTACAATGAAGAGACCTTTGGGTATTATTGATGATGTGTTGGTTCGTGTTGACAAGTTCATCCTACTGGCAGACTTTGTGATTCTTGATTGTGAAGTGCACTATGAGGTGCCTATTATTTTGGGTAGACCTTTCCTTCTACGGGAAAGGCTCTTGTTGATGTGGAAGCCGGTGAGCTCACTTTCCAGGTGGGCGATGAAAATGTGGTCTTCCATGTGTGCAAATCTATGAGACAACCGAATAGCAATGAAGTTTGTTCATTTGTGGATTTGGTGATCGATGTGATTATTGATGATGCTAGTGCCACAATGAATATTAAGGATAATTTGGAAGTTGTTTTGCTCAACCTGGATAATGATAAGGAGAAAGAAGGCTATGTGGAATGTGTGAATGCATTGCAAGGAATGGGGTCGTACACTTATGAACCCCTCAAGTTATCCTTTGATCTTGAAAATCGGAAGATTCCAACAAAGACCTCAATTGAGGAGCCTCCCACTTTGGAGTTAAAGCCATTGCCTCCGCATCTCGAGTATGAATTCCTTGGCCCTTCTTCTATGTTACTGGTTATTCTTTCCTCTTGTTTGACTAACATACAGGTATAGTCCGCATTGGAGGTGCTACAAAGGGGGAAGAGAGCAATTGTATGGATATTGGCGGATATCCGGGGCATAAGCCCCGTCTTTTTCATGCACAAGATTATTTTGGAGGAGGGTGCCAAACCCTTCGTTGAACATCAAAGAAGGATAAATGAGGCAATGCAAGAGGTGGTCAAGAAGGAGGTAATCAAGTGGTTGGATGCCGGGGTTGTTTACCCAATTTTTGATAGTTCATGGACTTCTCCGGTGCAATGTGTCCCAATGAAAGGGGGCATGACTGTGGTTACCAATGACAAGAACGAGTTGATCCCTACAAGAACGGTGGCCAGGTGGAGTGTGTGTATGGACTATCACAAGCTCAAAAAGGTCACAAGAAAAGATCATTTCACAATTCCCTTCCTTGATCAAATGCTTGATAGGTTGGCCGGACGTGCTTTCTATTCTTTCCTCGATGTGTATTCCGGCTACAATCAAATTCTTATTGCTCCGGGGGATCAAGAAAAGACTACTTTCGCATGTCCCTATGGTACTTTCGCATTCTCGCGGATGCCAGTTGGGTTATGCAATGCAAAGGCGACTTTTCAACAGTGTATGATGGCTATTTTCACCGACATGGTGGAGGATATTCTTGAGGTCTTCATGGATGACTTTTCCATGGCTGGGAATTCTTTTGATCATTGCTTGAACAATTTGGATAAGGTCTTGGCAAGATGTGAATAGAAAAACTTGGAATTGAATTGGGAGAAATGTCACTCCATGGTCGAGGAGGGCATTGTCCTTGGCATAAAATTTCAAAGAGTGGTATTGAGGTCGACAAGGCAAAAATAGAGGCAATTTCTAAACTTCTGCCCCTTACATCCGTGAAGGGAGTGAGAAGCTTCTTGGGTCATGCGGGGTTCTATCGCCGTTTCATCAATGATTTTTCGAAAGTGGTGAACCCCTTGTGTAAACTTTTGGAGAAGGATGCCAAATTCCATTTCAATGAAGATTGCATGAAGGCATTTGAATTGCTCAAGTTCAAACTAACAACTACCCCTACTATCACCGCACCGGATTGGAGCTTGCCTTTTCACCTCATGTGTAACGCATGTGATGTGGCGGTTGGAGCAGTTTTGGGGCAACGAATCAACAAAATCTTTCATCCTGTCTACTATGCTAGTAAGACCATGAACAATGCCCAAGTCAATTACACGGTTATTGAAAAAGAGCTACTTGCTATGGAGAAGTTCCGCCCGTACTTGATGGGCACAAAGGTGATTGTCCACACCGATCATGCGACACTTCGGTACTTAATGAGGAAGATAGATTCAAATGCGAGGTTAATACGGTGGGTGCTTCTATTGCAAGAGTTTGATCTAGATATCCAAGACCGCAAAGGTAGTGAAAATCAAGTGGCGAACCACTTATCTCGATTGGAGGAGGAGGGGAGGCCACATGACGGCCTTGAGATCAATGATTCCTTTCCCGACGAGCAGCTTCTAGCAAATGCAACGATCAAGATCCCATGGTTCGCCAATTTAGCAAATTATCTTGTGAGTGGCATTGTATTGAATGAGTTATCTTCAAACCAAAGGAAGAAGCTCAAACGAGATTGCCTTGACTATTATTGGGATGAACCGTATCTCTTCCGGATTTGTACTGGTGGTGTGATTCGAAGATGTGTGCCCAAGGAGGAACAAGGGGAAATTCTTGAGGCTTGCCACTCTCCACCATATGGTGGTCAACATGGCGGAGCTAGAACGGCAACAAAAGTGTTGAGTTGTGGATTCTATCGGCCTACTCTCTACAAAGACGCTAGTGATCTAGCCAAGTGTTGTGATGAGTGTCAAAGGGCCGGTGGGATTTCTAAGAAGAATGAGATGCCCCTCACCACCATTTTGGAAATTGACATCTTTGATGTGTGGGGGATTGATTTCATGGGACCGTTCGTGAGCTCTTGTGGGAACACCTACATTCTAGTTGCGGTTGATTATGTGACTAAATTGGTTGAGGCCGTTGCTTTGCCTAACAATGAAGCGAGAGTGTGGTGGTGTTTTTGAAGAAGAACATCTTCACACGATTTGGTACTCCAAGGGCTATCAAAAGTGATGGGGGTTCACATTTTTTGCAACAAGGCTTTCGATACCTTACTCACAAAGTATGATGTCACTCACAAAGTCTCGACCCCCTATCATCCTCAAGAAAGCGGACAAGGGGAAGTCTCCAATCAGGAGATCAATAGTATTTTGTCAAAGACAGTGAATGCTAATCGAACGGATTGGTCAAGAAAGCTTGATGATGCTCTTTGGTCTTAAGGACGGCTTACAAAACACTGATTGGGATGTCTCCATACCGGTTGGTGTTCGAGAAAGCTTGTCACCGTCCGGTGGAACTTGAGCAAGAGGCCATATGGGAATTGAAGAAGTTGAACCTTGAGTGGGATGTCGCCGCGAACTTAAGGGTGGCAAATTGAATGAGCTAGATGAATTCCGGTACCATACCTACACAAGCTCGTCTCTATACAAGGAGAAGATCAAGTACCCCATGACAAGTACATTCGAAACAAGGAGTTCGAAGAAGGTGATCTTGTGTCATTATTCAACTATTGGTTGCGAATGTTTCCGAGCAAGTTGAAGTCAAAATGGAGTGGCATGTTTGAAGTTGTTGGTGTGACACCATTCGGAGCGTTGGACTTGAAAAATAAGAATGATGTAGTGTTTAGAGTCAATGGGCACTGGGTGAAGCACTATCTTGGAAAAGTTGATGATGGCACGTCGTGGTGGTTCTTCATTTCAAGTGATTGGTAATTTGCATCGTGACGGCGACGTTAAATCAGGCGCTTCATGGGAGGCAACCCATGTGTCTTTTTCTTTATCTTTTTCTTCTTCTTTAAATAGGTTTTGTTTTGTGCTAACTAGCTTTGAAGTGTAAGTAGGAATGAGTGTGCTTTGTAGGGACCGTGCCCAGAAAAATAGCTAAGTGTTTAAAAAAGTGCGGACCGCACAATCTTGTATGCCACAACAGAGAAGAATGTGCAGCTGCACAATTCTGTGTGCGGCCGCATAACTAGAGACCCAAAAATGCAACTCTCTGAAGTTTGGTCTGACAGAAAACATAGCCATTCTACAGCCACACTTGAAATTGTGCGGTCCGCATAAATTTATGCGGCCGCACTCAGCTTAACTTTTGACCGACTTGGTCAACCTATAAATAGAACCTCGGTGCACTATTCACAACTTTGCACACTCTGAGCTCGTGATACCTAAGCAAGCACAGTGCACGCCAAATTAGTTCACACTCCTCATTCATTTCATCAGTGTAGATTCCTACTTGCATCCTTCATCACTGGTATGTTCAATGCATTTCCAGATTTTTCAATTTTTCTTAGTTTTTGTTCTTTAGTAGTATAGTTATTTTTAGGCCTAAAATGTCAAATGTTATTCATGTTTGCTTAGAATCATGTGGGTAATATCATATATGTTCATTAGGGACTAGGTAGATCATTAATCATGTTTATTTGCAAATACCATGTCTAATTTGTGTAAAAACTGCAAAACATAAAGTCAGTGCTGTGTGATTTAAAATTGTGCGGCCGCACACAAAATTGTGCGGTCCGCAGAAAAATTTTGCAGCTGCGGAAAAATGTGTGCAACCGCAATGTTGAAAGATCAGAGAATCAGTAGTTTGAAATTGGGAGTGTGCGGCCGCATTCAAAATTGTGATGTCCGCATATGAGGATGTGCGACCGCACTTTGAAACTGTGCGGTCCGCACATGGCAGTCTGCGGCCGCACTCACTTTTGTGCGGTCCACACTGTCTCTTTTGAACACTGTTTTGCTGCATCTGTTAACACTTTCTTTGACCTGTAGCTAACTTATGTGCCTTGTATTGCAGACAACGGTTCGATCATGAGGTAGAGGTGACACATCTAAAGGGAGGGGTGAACCCTCCCAAGGCCGAGGCAGAAGCAACCTCCCACTCTCAGTCAAAAGAGCAATAAACAAGAAGGCAACTACCAACAGAGTCCCTGAACCCTCAAAATCCAGTGAATATCTCCCTTCTAGGGAAGCCTCAAAGGGTAACTCTATGCAAGCACAATCCGATGCACAATCTCAACCAAATAGTTCTACAATTGAGAGATGAACCCTCCTCCTCTACAAGTTCTTCTGAGGGTTCGGAAGAGGGTAGCCAAGATTTTGATCCCTCTTCCTCACATACCCCCGCAACACCTATCCCTGTTGATGATGATGATGATTCTCCTGATGATGGTAGAGTAGGTTACACTATAGTGGGCGGCCTAGAGAGGTCGAAGAAGAAGGAGATATGGGAAAATAGATTTGTGAGCTTGGAAGCCTTCACAAGGTTCAGAGAATGGTGGCCCCAAAGATCGCTCACACTTGAGCGACAATTCTTAGTGAAGGACTTGGATAAATACAATCCAAATGCCATTAGGCAGTGCAAGGGGTGGATGTGGTTCACCTAGAGTGTTATGGATGCCAATGAGCACTTGGTACGTGAATTCTATGCCAATGTGGCACACATCCCAAAGTGACCAAAGTGAGGAATTTGAAATTAGATTCGACCAATGCACATTGAACACTTACATGGGATTTGAGGAGGTAGAGGCAGACCAGTACATGGAGAAGCTTGTTATGGGTGACGCAGCTCGCCCTTGGCTAGCAGAGATCATGGCAGCCCCAGGACCACCACCACCGTGGATCACAGAGGGAGTTTCCATTGCATGGAACACCCTCAATTTTGAAGCGAAAGGGTGGCAAACTTTTGTGTGCAGCCGAATAGACTCGATAATGAGAACAATCTTCAACTTCCCCGAGGCGTTCTGGTGGAATCTATCATGGCCGGGTACCCAATTAATGTGGGTGCCATCATGTCGGCCAATATTTCAGTGGTTGTCCGAAAAGGTGAAAGCTCCTATCCATATCCAAACAGCCTCACTGAATACCTTAAGGATTCCAAGGTGGAGTCGAGGATATTTGATACACAGGTGCGGGCCAAAAAGCACTTCTCATGGTACTCTTTGCAAGGATCGGGGAACCCAATGTTCAAGGGTGAAGCAACTACCACTGGTGGCCAGTCTGATGAGCCAACAGTGGTGGTTACAGATTAAGCTGTTGAGCATTCTACAACCACCATGCCTTCCGTAGCAGCCGGTCATTCCACTGAGACAGCTGACATGCCACCACCTTCATCTTCTAGACCATTTACATCAGTACCAGTGCCTGTTTCATCCACACATTCATTCACTGTGCTGCTGGTCTCCTAGACATTAGCGAGTCTCATGAACTAGATGCAGACAGCTACTTCAAAGCTATCTGACATATCCAGTGTTGTTGCAGCATAGTCTTCTATGCCAGCAGCATCACAGGTACCTCCATCAGTGGAGGAAACATTGAAGAAGATTCTGGACAATCAAAAGACCGGCATGGATACATTGGTAGCGCATGGGGAGCTATTGAGGAGTTGGGAAAACAGGTGAAGAAGATGTGGAAATCTCAGGCTTCGAAGAAAACAGTGGACAGATTGAGAAAATAAGTGTCCAAGATAGCATCCGCTGAGGATATCCCACTTGACTTACTGATGGAGACAAATCCATCAGTACCAGCAGACCCAGTAGCACCAGCATCAGAGGTAGCAGCTAGCCAGTCTGAGGAGCCAGATCTTGCTGCCCACACTGTTGAGAGGGTGCTTAAGATGTTCTCGAATCCTGTTATTCCACGATTGGAGGATGATGAGATCCACTTGGAGGATCCCGAGGGTGCTGATGATGCCATGCACACTGAGACCACATAGGGAGTTCTCTTAACTCTCTACCCTTCCTTATTCTAATTTTTGTTAAGCATTGAGGACAATGCTTATTCTTATTCAGGGGGGTGGTCTATTTTGGTTGATTTGATATGACATTGGCCTATAATAACTTTAATACTCTTTTTATTTTATCTTTGTTCTCTATTTCATTATGTATATATCTCCTCTCTTTTGATGAATATATTCTATTCCCCTCGGTTTGTATATTCATTAGTCTTACTTTTAGTAGTTTATTTCATAGCTTCTTTAGTTTGTTTTCTTAGTAGTATAACTTCTTATTTACTTTAATAGCTTCTTTTTATGTTTAATTGAGCAATAAGCCTTTGGTTTTCTTAATGCCACGGTTCTTTCCAAAGGTGGGTTTTGTGTGAACTGGGTGGCTCTTCCCACTGATGGGTGGCGTGACAACCTTCTTAAGGTATTGAGTCCGTTTTTGATGTTTAGGTAAAATAGTAGTAGTAATGGATAAAAAGGGTTAAACATGCTTCACTTGGTACCAACACATTTAACTACGGCCTTATTGTTAAAAACAAGTTTTTTTGGCAAAAATTAGCTCTAATTAGTGACCTTGAGACTCTTGTGTTGACTTGAGCAATCATCGAGTGGTTTAGTTGAACCATTAGTGATTTTCAATCTTGAATATGGTTGTTGTGGGCCCTCGACTCTATCCTCTTTAACAATCCAATTATGTGAGAAATGAGATTTTTGTTGCAAGTCCAAGTACCTGTGCGAATGGTCTAGAACTTGCCCCGAATGTGTTTCTAGGAGAAATTCTATGTTTTGCTTGGCTTGAGAAGTTATTGTAGGCTCTTCTTGGCCCACCTGAAATTGTCCATGTCCCCTCAATGTTGCTATCCCTAGTCAACCCATTTGAGCCTAAGACCTTTCTCACTTGATAGCCACGTTACAAGCCTTTACCCGGTTTGTAGTGACCCTCTCTTGGCACTCTAGCCTTCCTTATCACTCTTGAGATTAATTGGCTAAAACGTAAGTTTGGGAGAGAGACGAAGAGTTTGAAAGTGGTATAAAGGCACAAAAAGAGAAGAAATGAAGAAAAGGAAAGGCAAAGAAAAAGAAAGAATGAACAAAAGAAAAATACAAAAATAAAGTGAATAAAGTGAAGAGTTGAAGGGATTCAAAGAAAAGCAATGATTCAAAGCATGGATAAAATAAAGAAGGAGAAAATGACCATCATGACCGAGAAAGAGTGATGTCAAGTCTCTCTAGTTCCCATACGAAAAAATTTAATGACTCAAAGAGTCGGCAAAATATGAGCCAAAAAGAGAAAAATGGAGTGCTTAAGGAAAGATGAACCTGTTTCTATTCCAATATTCTCTACCTTTGTCCAAAAGCCTTCATTACATTCCGCAAAAGCCCTACGCGATTTCAAGCCGAGTGAACTTGTATTAGTGGTTATTTACATAAGGGGCAAGCATATGGTACTTAGAGCCATATTTGTTACATTCTTTTGAGAGAGATGAGCGAACTTTTCACAAATCCTTGTAATGAGTGCTACATTATTAAGTGAGATATGTTAACAGAGAGTAAAGAAGGAGGAGTTTGGGATTCACAATGACCTACATGAAAGAGCGAGCTTCTTTGATGAATAAAGTCAACTCTTGATGCTCTAGTGTGCGATGACCCTAAAGGTCATCTTCTGCTTTAGAACTCGATTCCGTATTCCGAGGTCTTCAAAACCTCATTTTATTTCTCCTCGATTTGCATGCGCAGTCCAGGCGCATTTTCGGAAAGCCTTTATGTGGAAATTTGAGAAAATAATGAGTTTTGCCTTTAACAGTTTATTTTAGTTGACTTTGGACAACATTTTGAGTAAATGGCCCGGACCCGTGTTTTGATGGTACCGGAGGGTTCGTAGTAAAATATGGGACCTGGGCGTATGCTCGGAATCGAATTCGGAGGTCCCTAGCCCGAGCAATGAATTATTGTTAAAAATTGTTAAACTGAAAATTTAAGGATTTAGAGAAATTGATTAATGTTTGATCTCATTGGTATCGGGCTCGTATTTTAGTTTCGGAGCCCGGTACATGTTTAATATAATACTTAAGTCATGTATGTGGAATTTGGTGAGAAACGGAACTAATTTTGACGTGATTCGGACCTTTGGTTGAGAAAATAGAAGTTTTGAAACTTTCCAGAAAATTTCATGCAATTTGGTGCTAAATTCGTAGTTCTAGGTGTTATTTTGGCGATTTGATCGCGCGAGCGAGTTCGTACGATGTTTTAAGATTTGTGTGCTTGTTTGGTTTGGAGTCTTGAGGGCTCGATGAGTTTCGATAGGCTACGGAGTGAATTGGACTTAAGGAAAAATTTCTAGTATGCTTTAGGTCTGCAGACTTCGCATTTGCGAAGCAGGGGAGGGGACTGGGTAGTTCGCAATTGCGAAGAAAAAGTCCGCATTTGCGGAAGCCCAGGTTCGCATTTGCGACTGGGACTTCGCATTTGTGAAGGTAGCAGAAATGCCAGGGGTTCGCATTTGCGATACCTTCCTTGCATTTGCGAGCTTCGCAAATGCGATGCTAAGGTCGCAAATGCGACATCTGCAGCTGATAAGTTTTGGACTTAGACGGGATTTTCATTCATTCACCCATTTTTCAAAACCTAAACCTCAAGAGGCGATTTTCCAAAGGCAATTTCTTCCCCAAATCATAGGTAAATGATTCTTAACTAATTTCTTTCAATCTTTTGCATCTTTTTACAAGATTTCACCATAGAATCTAGGGTTTTTCATGGTGGAATTGGGTGTTTTTGGGTAGAACTTAGGAATTTCAAAATTTGGGGATTTAGACCTCAAATTGAGGTCGGATTCCAAAACTAATTGTATATCCGGGCTCGGGGGTGAATGGGTAATCAGATTTTGGTCCGAACTTCGAGTTTTGACCAAGGGGCCCCAGGTCGATTTTTGAATTTTATGGGAAAATATTGGGAAACTTATAATTACGCATTGGAATCGATTTTTTTAGCGATAATTGATGTTATTAAGTTAATTATGACTAGATACGAGTGGATTGGAGGTGGAATCTAGAGGAAAAGCGATAAATGAGATTTGAATTGGCCGTTGGATTGAGGTAAGTGTTGTGTCTAACTTTGACTTGAGGGATTAGGGATCCCCGACTTAATTCCTATGTGAAAATCCATGTGTGTGGCATATAGGCGAGGTGACGAGTACCTATGCGCCGCCAAATTATCTGTTTAGCCTATCCTTTTCTCCGTTCCCAATACATTATTTTCCTGTCTTAACTGTTACATGCTTATTGATGCTTACATGTTTAATTGCTTCTTGTTAGATGTTGTTTTCTTAATTGAAGGTATTAATTGTTCCGTAGTTCATTGTATCACATTATTGGCTTAAGTTGGTTTATAGGTGCTTCATGGTACATTTTGGTTGGTCTTGCTGTCTAGTAGTAATGGAGAGAAGTTTCATACATGTATAGCCTTCTATTTGTTTCGATTTGAGACATAACTATCGTGGAGGGTTTGAGTTGAATTGTGAAATACTTGTTCTTATTATGTGATTTGGTACTGATATGGTGGGATTGGGTTTCATGCCGCAACAGGAAGAATAAGGGTGAAGTGTGATTGTTTGGTGGGATCGGGTTGTGCGTCGCAACAAGAGTAATAAGGGTGGAGTGGTGGGATCAGTTTGCACGCTGCAACAGAAGGAATAAGGGTGATATATATTGAGGAGTAATAAGGGTAGACTGGCGGGATCGGGTTGCACGCCGCAACAGGAGTAATAAGGGTGAATGTTTATATTGTTACTGATTATGTGGTGGGATCGGGATGCGCGACGCATCATCTTGTTGTTTATGTATTCTTCTTCTGTTGTGATTTATTTCTGTAGTATTGTAACTCTCTTAATGATTGGTTATAGCTGAGTACTGGCAAGATAATTGGGTTCCATATTTATTTTTGCTGCAAGTTACTGTTCCATTTCGTTCCGTATTTCCTTTTTGCTTTATTGTATACTGTATGCAGGTTACATTGTAAATGCCCCACCGTAGCCTCGTCACTACCTCGTCGAGGTTAGGCTCGGTACTTACCAGTACATGGGGTCGGTTGTACTGATACTGCACTCTGCACTTTCTGTGCAGATTTCGAAGCTCGTAGTGGCTGATCGAGAGGTCGGTTGCAGATACTTCATCCAGGAGACCCAAGGTAGTCCTACTGGCGTCCGCAGGCCTTGGCGCCTCTCCTATGTTTCTATTTCCTATTTTCTTTTCTTTCGAGACAGATGTACTTTCTTTTAGACTAGTGTTTGTAGTAATCCGTAGTATGTTCGTGGATTGTGACACCATGTTTTGGGTGGCAAAAGTTTCGTTATTGTTAATAGTATATAGATTATCCATTTATTAAGTACTTCCGCATTTATTTCTGTTTGATTTAGTTTTGTTAATTATAACTATAAAATGTAAAGGTGTATACGGCTAAAATCAGAGAGTCCGATTTTGTAATCATTACGGTGTTCCACAGCCCGTCTTCGGAAGCCTTGAAACATATCTCGAGTTGTAACAGCTATGTTTCTTTGTAATAATTACATATGTACCCTGTTGGGATTCCCTCTCCTATATAAAGGGGACCCTTGTCATTTCTTGCGCACATGATATTCAATACAAGAAGAAGAACATTCTCTGCTCTCTAACTTAAACATATTCTCCCTTGATTTTATTGCTTATATTTATTACATTGCTTACGTTTATTGCGTTTCATTGATTGTTCTTCGTCTATTACTCATCATTGATCATAAAGAGCCCTCATCAAAGCTCTTAGAACTGTTAGTCCTTCATCGGCCATCTTCAGTCGAGCTCATTTGCTTAACCTCGAGGCCCAGCATAGGATAGCTCGAGACTCCGATTCTCGGCCACTCGGTTCGCACAACATACTATCTCCAAGCCTTTATCTTATTTTCTAGCCTCACACTTAGCATCTACTGCCTAACAACTAGCATAAGAATAAATCACGTATTTTTAGAACTATAAAATTAAATCTAATTGTAATTACCATTTTCAAGGTAAACAGTTTGGCGCCCACCGTGGGGCTAAAAATAATGGTGATTGTTTTCGTGTTGGTTTACTAAATAGCGCAAGTTATCCTTCACGGTTTTTCTTGCCCAAGAATCTTTGATTTCAGGTCAAAATGTCTAACTCAATGAATGCACATGAAAATAACGGTCCTGAGGACCATGGAGAGAATGGTGTAGTTGTTCTAGGTATCGGTGTACCACCATGAAACCCTGAGGATGCACCAGAACCAATTCCCATGGATGTGGTCTCGCGCAACGCCCAACACGTCGATATAAGCTCCTACACTAACAGGAGTATACGCCAAGAAAACCAACAAGAAGCTCAAAAAACCCCAGCACGGGAGGAACGAGAGGTTAGCCTTCACGTCATTTTTGAGATGTTGCAGGCACAACAGCTGGCGATTGCTCAACTGCAAAGACACCAAAAAACTTCGAGCACAGCAGCACCGGAAACGGCTCCTCGAGCCGAACAAGTACCAGAAAGATCAAGCAACAACGGGTCAGCAACCGACCCCGCTATCATAAAGATGCTCGAGGACCTCACAAAGAGGATTGAATCGGGCGAAAAGAAGATAGAAGCCAATGACAAAAAGGTGGAGACCTATAATTCAAGGGTCGATCAAATCCCAGGTGCACCCCCGATTCTGAAGGGTATAGATTCAAAGAAATTTGTACAAAAGCCATTCCCATCAGATGCTGCTCCAAAGCCCATCCAGAAAAAATTCAGAATGCCTGATCTCCCGAAGTACAGCGGAACCTCGGACTCCAACGAGCACATCACTACTTACACTTGTGCTGTAAAGGGGAATGACTTGAAGGACGACGAGATTGAATCCGTCCTATTGAAGAAATTCGCAGAAACTTTCAAAAGGGGCCATGATATGGTATCATAACCTAGACCCGAATTCAATAGATTCATTTGCCATGCTGGCAGATTCTTTTATAAAGGCACACGCCGGTGCCATTAAGGTTGCTACAAGAAAATACGATGTCTTCAAAATCAAACAACGAGATGTTGTGGGCGTTTGTATCTCGCTTTCAAATGGAGCGAAAGGAATTACCGCCAGTCTCCGATGACTGGGCAGTGCAAGCCTTCACCTAAGGTTTGAACAAACAAAGCTCGATAGCTTCAAAGCAGCTAAAGCAGAACTTGGTTGAATATCCTGGCGTGACTTGGTCGGATTTTCACAACCGATATCAGTATATCCTAGCAGGCTCCTGGAGAAAGAACCAAGGCCAAACAAGGAAAGGTACCAACCATATACTGAAGATCGAAGAAACGCCCCAAGGCATAACATACCCCGAAATAATCGAAGGGCAGATCGAGGTCAGAATCCTCGGGGACTCGTGAGCAGAGCCGGATTCGACAGACATACAGGACCGACGGTGGCACCCCGATTGTCTAAATGCAACTTCAACATTGACATTTCGGACATCGTATCTGCCATCGGTAAGATCAGAGACACCAGGTTGCCAAAACCTGTACTATCAGATCCGTCGCAAAGGAACCCAAACTTGGTGTGCGAATTTCACAGCACACAATGTCATAGGTTAGAAGATTGCAGACAGTTCCGAGAAGAAGTAACCCGACTAATCAACAAAGGGCACCTCCAAGAGTTCCTCCGCGACCGAGCCAAAAATCAGTTTCGGGAAAGAGAGGCGAACAGGAAAAATGAAATAGATGAGCCACAGTATGTCATCCACATGATCGCTGGAGGAATTGACATCCCGCAGGAACCTATTGTCAAAAGAAAAAAAATATCCATCACCGGGGAGAAGCAAACTCGAGGTTACATACCCGAGGACGCTCTCACATTCAGCGATGAGGACATCGAGACCCTGTCTCAGCCTCATAACGATGCATTGGTAATTTCTTTTCTTGTAAATACATTTCAAATTAAGCGTGTGCTTGTGGATCCAGGTAGCTCGGCCAACATTATCAGGTCGAGGGTGGTGGAGTAGCTCGGACTACTCGACCAGATCGTGCCCGCCTCTCGAGTCCTCAACGGATTCAACAAGGCGAGCGAAAGAACGAAAGGGGAAATCACCCTCCCGGTTAACGTGGCCGGCACAACTCAAAATGTCAAGTTTCATGTAATCGAAGGAGACATGAGGTAAAATGCCTTGCTCGGAAGGCCATGGATACACTGCATGAGAGCAGTACCATCAACCCTTCATCAAATGATGATGTTTCCGATGAAGGGCGGATTAAAAACTATATACGGGGAATAGCATGCAGCAAGAGAGATGTTCGCGGTGCACGCTTGTGGCACTGGCATTGATGCCTTCAACATCGAAGGAACCAAAGGATGAACAGACAGTGAAGTAGCAATCACAAGCTACATTCTCAACTACATCCAAATAAACGAGCAAAGGAACGTAGCACGTCCCCGGAGCAAGTGATTGGAGCATATCGAGGCTTGAAGTGCCACCTCCACTAGGTTACAACCGTCTCCCTTTTTATTTACATCTTACACTAACCTATGTGCAGGAGTCCGGTTAGCACAATCGAAGCACTTTCCAGCTTGAAGACCTTATGTTTTAAAGCATGCGTTGCACTCTTTTCCTTCGATCTGATTTTATCCCAAGAAGGGTTTTACCGGCGAGGTTTTTAACAAGGCAACATCTATATGCTACCTAAGGGGAACTTAAAAAGTATTCAAGGCTTCTCTTCAATCAACCTTGAATACTCGGGGGCATCCCCCCGAGAGATCACCTCCTCGAAGAAGTCAAGATGAGCCAAAAAAGGCCTCAATAGGAAAACGATGTATCAGGCCAAACAGTCGATTGAACCGTGTCCGTATAGAATAATCAAAACCCTCGAGGACAAAAACATGTATATTTGTACCAAGTAATCAATGGAATACATTCTACCATCAAAATGCCTTGCGCTTCAAAGAAGTTTACTATTTTTACAAGAAACGGCCCCAGAGACAGAAATTTCTCGAACACTCAGGGACTGACATCAAAAACTCAAAGCCGTAAGACCTCCGGGTCGAACACTTCGATCTCGTAAGCCCTCAATGAGGCAACATCAAAATATACAAAGAACGGCTCCAGATCCAAAAACTCTCGACGTCTCGGGGACTGTCGCCGACGGTCACCCCATTGAGGTATCAAGAACCCGAGGCCATAAGACCCCATGCAGGTTACCTCGAGCCCGAAAGCCCTCCACGTGGCAATGTTAGAAAATGTATGACCTCCACGAGGCGTTATCAACGGTGTAAGACCTCCATAAGGCAATACCAAGTCTGTAAGACCTCAAGCCAGGCATGAATTATACTTATACCAAGTAACCTATCTGTAAGACCTCAAGCAAGGCTTGAATTATACTTGTACCAAGTAACCTATCTGTAAGACCTCAAGTAAGGCATGTTCAAGTTTATAAGACCTTACAAAAGGCATAATCCCGATCTTAAAGTTAAGGCTATATATTCGAACTTATAACACCCCTAAAAAGGCATACCCTCGATATTGACGCCGAAGCTAGTTCACTTGGGGACTAAAAGGCTACGGCCAAACACAATGACTGCGGTCATAAAGCTCCAGCCATGACTCGGGGACGCCCGACCGTTGCCATAAAATAACAGGCCTTCAAAATAAATCGAAAATACTTTGGAAAGAACCAGTTAATCAGGCTACCCTAGGCATAAGCAAAAGAGCTTCGATCATGTCAGCTCCAAACAACAGGCTTCGAAACAATTCAGCCATCGAGCAAAACCTCCCGAGGTGCTCATTTATCACTGCATAACGGCTCACAATCGAGGCTCTTATCGAACCGTCGAAGAGTCATGTGAACACAAAAACTTCAAAAAGTCTTTAACGAGGGAAAAACAAAGCCTATATTAGAGGTCGTACCGACCCAAGGCGTAAGATCCAAAGCGCCAGCCCATATTAGAGGTCGTACCGACCCAAGGCGTTAGAGCCCAAGCGCCAGCCCATATTAGAGGTCGTACCGACCCAAGGCGTAAGAGCCCAAGTGCCGACCCAACGTGTAAGAGCCTAAGAGCCAGCTTAAAATACAAAAACCTAAGGGTCGATGAGCTCGAGTCGAAACCCGACTCGAAGACTGAGCCCGAAATGGTTAACGAAAAGCGCCTAAAGGCTAATGCGTAAGAGCCTACGGGCCAGCCCAACAGGCCCCAGGGCCAATCTGCAAACCTAAGGATTTTTCTCGAAGCTCAATTCATCTGGCTAATCATTGACAAGCGTCAAAATTCAAAACAAAAGGAAGACATACACAAGCAACGGGAAATTCATGAAAGAGGAAAACCGAAAGGCTCCTTTTTATATATGTATATGAAATAATACAAGGCTTCATTTACAATGTTCTCAAGAGCATAATATGCAGAATCAAAAAGAAAAAGTCTAGTCTACTTTCCCCTCGGGGATTGCAGCTCCATCGGCCTCTTCCTCATTATCGTCGGCATTGGATATGAGGAACTTGGCGTCGTAATCATCCTCCTTGACCTGCGCTATCTCTTCAGAGAGATCGAAGC
Organism: Nicotiana attenuata; assembly: GCF_001879085.1. Lineage (NCBI taxonomy): Eukaryota > Viridiplantae > Streptophyta > Magnoliopsida > Solanales > Solanaceae > Nicotiana > Nicotiana attenuata. Next base: position 317,935 of record NW_017670353.1, read on the forward strand.
CCTTAACATGAATCTCCTCGAGGGTCTCCCTCCGGCATCTGCATCGGGCATATTCATTACTTCTGCTCTCTCGATCAGAAGCCCCTCTCAACTCAGCTCGAGCGTCGCCAACATCTATTAAATAAACACCCACTTTCTTATCAGCCTTAGCTCGAATATCTTCAGCTTCAGCCTGGGCATCCACGACCTTGGCCTTCATCTTCAAAAGGTCAGACTCGAGCCATGCAATCATGCTCGTTTGGACCGAGCTGTTTTCACGAGCATTCCAAAGTTGCACCTCGAGGGCAGAAGCCTTGGCCAAAGCATTCTTCTTGGCTGCAACTTGGGCATCTGCCTGAGCCTTTAGCTCATTACACTCATGTCACACCCCTTTTTAACAAACTTCACTAACCATCTTAAATAGATAAAAAATATTGAGTAAAGCTTGAAATGGGTTTTCCAATTAGAACGTGACAAAAATTGTTTTCAAAAGGAAATTACTCGGAGTCGCCACCTGACATTGATTTCGGTGTGCCAGGTCACCGTTTTTTTTAAATGATTTTTCCTTTAAAACACTTTTGGACTCCAAAACTAAGTCTGTACCAGAGATTCGGGTAAGGGGGTTCATTTGACTCGGGAAGAAGGTGTTAGGCACTCCCCAAGTCCCGTGAAAGTCACGGTTGCGTACTTGATCTAGTTGGCTTTTAGAATATTCGAATTGAGATGAAACGCAAACACAGAAAAGAAAAACAAACACACAATAGGTTCGAGGTCGTTCCCACCTGTTAAAAGGAAAATAAAACTAAAACAAAAATACTACGAATTTCACTTTAGGCCTCCAAATACAAGTACTTCGGGGCATTCCCCGGAATAAAATATATACAAGTCCTTCGGGGCATTCCCCGGATAAACTTAACTAAGGGAACGACCTCTCGCCTCGCAATTAACAGAAATCCTAAAGCTTGCCTACCCAAAGTGTGGTCGGCCTAGAACATGCTCCTAACGATTAAGTAAGAAAAAACATAAATAAAACTAAAACCAAATAAGTAGATATTCATTTCATGTTCATTTTCCTTTTAATTTCCCAATCCCACAATCCAACAGTCAACTTTTCTCCTAATTTTTTCTCCCATTAGTATGCGCCCCTGATGCCGAGTATCAACCCACAGATAGATTCAATACACGAAATGGCCATCAAGCAACAACACAATTGAAACTAGCTAATTAAATAATACAAGGCTCCAACAGTGAGCAAATAAAGCAATAAGGCACAAAATATGGTATTAGCCCTTCAACTCAACTCAAGACAATTCAAGGGGAGTGAAAAGCTCGAGACATCTAAAGGAAAATATTGACAACTCAATCTAACAAGATGTGAAAAATCCGACTGAGTTTATAAATGCATTAAGATAACAAACTAGCTTCATTCATATACTGGAGAGAGTTTTTTAGGCCACCAAGATTGAAATCACTAAACCCCTCTCCCAAAAATATTACTCTTGTGAAGAAACAGTCTTGCACCTCATAAGTCAAAACATCCTCAAGCTAATTGAGGTCTTAGGAAGATGATAACATGTTTGAAATAAGTTTGGTAATACTAGATCAAACAATTACTTGAATAGCTTATTCAAATGTTTTCCAAATTGATAAAGATAAATGTCCACTCCGAAACCAGTAACTTCCTCTTCTGAAAATCAAGTTTTAAGGACAGACTAAGGAAATATTATAATATATAAGAAAACTAGTATTAAAACAAATCTTATATCCTAAAACAAAATTCCTACATTGTTCAAATAATACTTAAAATAACACAATGAACTTTAATGAACATATTTAGAAATAGAGCAACATGAACTAGTTTCAGCAAATTTCAGACAAGAAACCAACACCAATTGAGTCAAGAGTTAATACCATGCTTCACATCGTAGAATATTTCAGACATTGAAGCATGAAAATGAAACAGATCACAAGTAGCGGAGGGAGATCAAATCTAACTAAAATCAAACACAACAGGGGGAGACAGAAATGAACCTGGATGTTCAAAATTTCAACTAATTCCAGAAGCGAGAACAAGAAAATTCAGCGACAAAGAACTGAAGTGAAACGCAAACAAGAACAGGAACTTCGACCGGGAACCCGAACGACAAACGAACTTCAACTTCGACGAACTAAGCTCAAAATCTCGAAGAAACCACAGAGATCAGAAAATTATTCAAGGATGAGAAGAAACTAATTTTTTTTTTTGTATTTTTTTTTTTTTTTTGATAAAAAAAACTTAAAAACAGAGAAGAACTCCCAAAGCCTTCCTATCTTTATTTTTTAAATCTTTTTCTCCCGATTTCTCTACGCTCCCCCCAAATTCTGTCCAAAACCTCAAATATATAGCTCTCTCTCTCAAAGCTTCTATCCTTCTTCACCAAGAAATCGCGTGGGACCACAAAACAAATCCGAAAATTCCGTTTTTACAAATAAAAATCGGAAAAATGGAGATTTTGGACAAAAATCTTCATCCAACGGTCCCCATTTCTCCCAAATTTACTCAAGGGCCTCGGATTTGTGTTTAAACAAAAGAAATAAAAGAAGAAATCCGCGCGAATCGGATTGAAATGATGAGATTCGTTGGGATTTTGCTACGTGGAAGAAGGAGAAGAGAGGAGGGGGGACCATGGGGGACCAGTGGGTTAACTCGCCAAGTTGGCGAGTTTTTCCGGCGAGTTTGGGCGGGCGGAAGGTGGAGATGGGGTGTGGTGCGGCTACTTGTTTGATTTAGGTTTAGGGTTTGTAATTTTTGGGTTTATGTGGTTAGGAAGAATTAATATGAGCCCTTAGATTGGGAAGGATGGAAGGTTCAGATTTAAGCTAGAATGGGGCGGGTCAGGGGTTGGCGGGTCATGGGTTTAGGGAGTGGGTTAGGGGAATTGGGATTGGGCTACCCAGATTTTGGGCCTCTATTTGGTCTTCTTTAAGACAAGGTTAATTGACTAACAAACCCAATTTCTTAACTGTACATATAAAAATAAAACTAATTCCCATTAATTAAATAAAATATATCATACTATGAAACTATTTTTTTTTAAATATCAATATATACAAATTATTATATTCAAAATAAAAGTGAAAAATCATGGTAAAACAAAAGATATGGCTATAAAAATATTAATAACCTAAAATAATTAGAAATAAGGTAAAAT
>NW_017670353.1:322312-401381 GCF_001879085.1 Nicotiana attenuata
TTCCTTTGTCCAATCATCAAAAACAAACTTACTCGCGCAAACAAAATTCCCCCTTTATTTGATAAGGGACAAACTTTCGTGCTTTTCATAAGCATGAAACCTTTTCAACTCAGTTCAACATCAACACAACTATGTAGAACACTTTCCATTTTTAAAGACACAAATCATCAAGGACTAGCGTTCATTAGATATAAACATCAGAGTCCAAAAGCAAAATCACCCTTATCTTTCCCCCTTTGGCATTCAATCGAAAGTTGCCATTAATTAAGTTAAGTAACCAGATTTTAATAGATATCAGTCCATGGGTGGGCCACTAGGGGCTACTTCAAATGCAATCAATGGATTAAATTTATATCTTTTTCATCTAAGGGATATTAGCCATCTAAGAAATATCAACCAAACATTTTAGAGCAAAAACAGTGAATTTATTGATTGATAAGATCCTACCACAAGGCATAAAAGAAGAAAATAAAAACCATAGAACTATGAGCAAAAAAAAAAATAGAGAAAGATCTCACTTGGTCACTTGTTACAAACGTGGGTCTTAGGAAGGATTTTAGGACTGGGAAGGACCAAGTTCTTGGCTTGAAGCAGTTTCAGCATATCTGTGAAGGAATACCACCATCTTCTTCTTTTTACTTTGCAAAGCTCACACTTGAGATAGTCCTCTCAGCCTCTACTTCAGCCAACTCAGTCTTCAATCGTTCAATCTCAAACATCCTTACTATTTGAGCCTTTTTGTCTTTTGGTTAGCGTGGTTATTTTAGTCACAACTGAACCCTCTGCCACAACCTTTGTTTCTGAGAAATTCTTTTGGAGAAATCTTTCTCTTTTTAGCACTAGTGTGGTTTACTTCCACATCTTATCTTCATTCTCATGAAACCAGGTTCATCTCCTCAATCTGGACTACTCTACTTTTGGCTACCAGCTGTTTTCTTTTGAAGCGATTTCTTGCACTCTCAGCTAAGGCCTTTTTTACATTGGCCTAACTCTGCTTCTTTCTGGCTCCTTGTAGTTCAATTCCTCTTGTTGAGGAGTTGCTAACAGGGGATGGAAGGAGCAACCTTTCTCTAGTTGCTATTATGCCCTTTCTTGGAGTCTTTCTAACTTTGCTCTCTTCTTGGATTTGTAACTACTTGAACCTCTCGCAAGCAGACCATTGAAAAGGCCTCTTGTCTATTTTTTAGCAAAAGAAGGAACTTGGTTCAATTAAAACCGTTTTCTTAACCTAACCCGGCCCATCTGCCTGCACTTCTATCACCAAAACTATCACCTATTCTCCTTGATTATCCCTTATACTTTCATTCGATTAGTCTCCTCATTATCACTAATCTCTTCACTTAATACAATCCATTGCTCAGCTTCTTCAGTCAACCACAAGAGTGGGTGAAGGAGATCAGCCACTCGTTCTTCTCCCTTTCCCCTCACATCTAGTCACATGGTTTAAAGTTGTTGAACCATGGACCAGAGAGGTCCACGCGTCGAGCCGTATGAATAAAGCCTTCTTGCAGAAATGCAGATCGGTAAGGCTGGTACGATAGACCTTGTGGTCAGGCCTTTTTCCGGATCCCCGCATGCGCGGAAACTTAGTACACTAGGCTGCCCTTTTTATTTTTACCCCAATTTTTCCAGAACCACCAGTTTTCTACACACAACCAAATCGTACCAAACTAACACAAAACCTATTGGTTCCAAGATCTTAGCCAATTTAGAAGCAACATCAGAAAGTCTAAACCAGAAAGTAACCTGTCAGTTTCAGATGAAACTGCGTTTTTTTCCCCCTCAGTCACAGACTTTGAACGACTCATCAGATTTTTAGGTTTTTCTGCTGACTAGCTTGTAAGCATCTCACTCATTTCTTAGCGGTTCATTACTTGCGGCACTGTGCATGCAATATTTTGATATGCCTTTCTTGGGGGGTTGGGTGGGTGAAGGTGTGGGTGAAGGTTCTTTGGCTGGTGAGGAAGGTTTTCAGAGTTTTTTGGGATTTCTCATGGGTATTGCCATTTGATCAATTCAGAAACTTGAATAAATGGAGAGAGTTGGTTTTGGAGATTTTGATCTTTCAAAAAAATTGAGATAAGAGGGTAAGGTCAGATTAATTTAAAGATGAAATAAGGCTGTGCTGTAACAACAGCTTTTTGGAGTTAGAATCTTTTCATCTTGGGAGTTTTAATTTTGATATAGGCGTCAAACTTCTTCCCCAAATATTTCTGCAATTATGCACATGGAAACTCTTGATGAAAAAACTAAGTTCATTTGTAGCTAATTGGTTCAAAAAGTAGTTTGGTATAAGTGGGACTCTTTTTCAGTTCATGCATCCATATGCCAATTATTTCAAATATGCGGATGTAGGAATTACATAAACTTATAAGCTCGATTGAACAGTTTTTCACCGAAAAGTTCTCTTGTGTAAGACTGACTTTTCCAAGAAAATAAGGATAATATAATAAAACATCAGTGAGACATTTTTAGCATATGAACACAAGAGTATAACTAATGAAAAGTATGAGACTGAGCAATATCTAATCTGATTATTTACAAATCAAAATTATGCTAAACCAATCATTGAGTTAGAAACGAGTTGCTTTAAAGGTTATTTCTTAATCAATCCCTAATTCTAAGCTTGTTTCCTTTCAAGTGATTTTACTCAACAGATTTTGTGAAGATTGTCAAACTATTTTGCTTATCAGTTTAGCACAAAATTCACAGTTGATTCAAACCCTTTTCAAAGTTATCCCAAAAAACGATTCCCAACATCTATGTGCTTAGATCTTTTTGTGATGAACCGATTCTTTGTCATACTAATTGCCACTTGGGTTATCACCAATATGGGAATAGAACCTACATCAATTCCAACATCCATTAATTGATTTTGATCCACAACAATTGAGCACAACATTAGACAGCAACAACATACTCAGCTTCAGCAGATAGAGAAGGCCATAGAGGTTTTTACCTTTTGGTGATCCCAAGACACGAGACACGAACCAAAGTAAGTGTGACATACCTTGAAGTGCTTTTTTATCCACAAAAAAACCTGCATTATCAGCACCAAGCATATCCCACCTAAATTAAAATTACTGCCTTGGATACCATAGATAAGGTCAGTTGGTGCCTTTTAGGTTTATCTCAAGATCCTCTTGACAATAGTCCAATCTTGTGATGCATCTTCAGGAATGGGACTGGTGGTTTCACCATTGAATTTCTTATCAGGGCCCAATCTCTCATTATCTTGTTCATGCCTCTCAGAAAGGAAGTTAGTTATTTTTTTAAACATAATACACTTTTTTCTACACACATAGTCTTTATGTATATTCTTAAAGCTTTACTATTGTTAAGAATCCTATCCCAATAAGACTCCCTCATCACTTCTAGGATCAAACTTGACCTAGGGAGTTTTTCCATTATTGTGGCACAAATCACTTGCATCAAATGCCCCTAAGTGGATATATTTAGCTTTCCCCCTTTAAGTGATCATAGGGAATTTCTTCTCAACAAGAGGTCTAGTCATTGCACTTATTTATGACGTTAGCCATGCAGTGTTCACAACTTCTTCCAGAATCTGTTGGGCAAATTACTAGGCAAGTAGCATAGTCCTATCCATTTACCTCCAATGACCTATCTTTCTTTCAACTACACCATTTTGACTGGTGGAGTCCTTAGGGCAGAAAAGTTTATGAACTATGCCATTGCTCATCACAAATCAGAAATTTAACATTCTCAAATTCAGTACCATGATCAAAACCTAATGATTGCAAGATTGATTACCTAATTGTTTATTAGTATTTCTAAACAAATTGAATGGAACATGTCAAATGCTTCATTCTCTAGATGTTAAAAACAGTGCCAAGTAAACCTAGAGTAATCATTAACAAGCACCATAACATAGCTCTTACTACCTTTGCTCAAATGTCTCATTGGTCCACAAAGATCCCATATAGACCAATTTCCATAGGCAAAAGGATAAATTAAAAATTCTTTTTAGCCAATACTTGGCAGCCTATTTTCCTAGAACAAAAATTTAGTATTTCTTTTGATCTGCCTTTTCTTTTGTAGTGCAATCACTTCTTGTAGGTAGTGACCAGTGTTTTCACAGTGTTGTACAAATCTTATTCTGCATGGAATGTTTAGGTACTTATTTTGGGAATCCCATTTAGGTGCAGAGTTTCCCAAAGCTAAGTCCCTTTTGCTTGTACGTATGGGGTTCTTGGAGCATGAAAGTGCATGTAGGTTCTGCTTCCAGTTTACATGTCTTCAATCTCATTGTTTAACTTTGTCAACCTCTCAAACTTTACAATTTCTTCCTTTTTGTTATAGCTCATCGTTAACTTCCTTAAGTCATCCTCTAGGTTGAGTTGTATACACTTGCTATCTTCTGATCCTTTCCCTAAACTTTAACTTTTATAGTTTTCAGATCTAAGTTTCTAAGACAGCGATCAAGTGCATGAAACCTGGTTCTTTAAAATAATATTTTCTTTTCAGTTTTCCACAAGCGCCTAATTTCATGGTTTTTGCAACTTTACTTTTTAAAATGTTACACTCTTTGACAACTGTTCTTTTTTCAGAACTTATATTCTTAGATTCATCCAATTAAACCTAAATAATAGTTTCTATAGTCTATTCTTTAGAAAGGAGTTTAATTTTATCCTTAAGTCCTGAAAACTTATCTCAGATCTCATCAGGTTCATTCTTCAGATTCTCGAATTGCTATGAATCCGTTCAACATTATCATCAGTGTCCTCATTCTAAACTATCTTTCCAAGTTAGTAATCCATTCTTTGGATGAATCTCGCTTTTGCAGTTCTTCTTGTCATGAACCTGTTCCTTCTTTCAGATTTCCCTTTTTCTCACATCGACTTCCCACATAATAGGGACAGTTCTTGATCATTGTGGTTCTTTTTAACCACATTTGAAGCAAATCCTCAGCATTGCAAGTGATACTCTTCTCCTCTCCTTCACAAAAATAGTAGGCAATCATTGAATATTTGCCTAGTGGTGGATTTGCTTCTTTACAGTTTTCAAGGTGCAACTCATCATGATCTTTCCCCTAAGTGGTTAAGCCTCATTCAAGATAAACCTGCTCTAATTACGAATTGATGTTTTATACTTTCAATACCACACAAGGGGGGGGGGGGGGTATGGTGCCAATTTTCGCGTGCCACAAATTTTAGAAGGACCTGGTTCTTCTATGTTTTCCTTTATTACTACGGTTGCGGATAAAAAATGCAGAAAGTAAAGAATACAAAGATTTTTACGTTGGAAAAACACCCGCCTCAAAAAATGAAAAAAACCACGGACCTACTACCCCAGTAGGATTTATCCATAAACACTTCAATACAACTCTGGAGCCAAACAAGTACAAACTCTTTGCAAACCTAAGGATTTACTCTAATCCTTTATAGCAAACCAGCCACTTGCGACTCGTTCAAGTTAACTCTAACCATGAACAAAATACAACTTCAAGTACAACCTCTTGCAAACCTAAGATTAACTCTAATCTCTTATAGCAAAAACCGCCACAAGCTGTTCGAAACTGCTTCAAAGTTAACTCTAACTTGAAAGATACAACTCAGATACCTAAGTACAATTTGCTTCTAAGAAAGCCTGGAAAGGGTACAAACTCAAAACACCTACAACACTTTGAATAGAAATAAAGAAAGACACAATAAAACTCTTTATGGAGCTGGTTTGTTCAAAATCTGGTTTCGTGTAGCTTCAGGATTCAACACCCTTAAAATCTCACAGAATTGCTCAAAATGCCTAGTTATTTTGCTTTCCAATTTCCGTGCTTAACTTCAGTATGTGTGCCATCACATGTAAAGAGAACACAAACTCGATATATATATATATATTAGTTAGTAAAATAAAGATTAAACTAGAGTTCTAATGCTTTACTCGTTCCTTGGTGAAGAGTTCTAGTCAAACTTCAAACCTTCTTTAAACTCTTCCACTTATCTTGGATTAGAGTTCTCTTCAAGCAAAGGAGTCCTGCTCCTTATCAAATGATGCAACCTTTTTCGGTTCAGGGCAATATTCATATATAAAACCACTTTATACTATCTCTTCACGTGCAACCTTTGCTGGTTTTGTTTGTTACTATTGAACACTGTTCATGGACCTGGTTCATGCATGTGTTTCCTTTGTCAATCATCAAAACAAACTACTGATACGCGGCGCCTTCCTTGAAGATCCTCAATGTCTATCGTGGCTAAGGGCACGTACGGCTAGGCAACTGATGTTAATGTAGTTGCTGTCCGCCAACTGAGGTTCCCCTCCGTACGCTAGACGAGATTGTCAGTGCCTACGGGTGAAAACCAATATCAAGAGCAATTGAGAGAATAGAAATGAGAATTCAAATGAGAAAGCTTGATTGCATTAAGAAAGCTATTACCAGAAAGAAACGCGCGGAGGTGTCGATGGGGGAGAGACACCCAGTACAGAAGAAATGCTTGCTGCTATAAAGTTTTGATTGCTTGATCCCCTAATAGTACTTAAAAAATAACCCAAAGGTTACAGGAGTAGACCAATTAAGCTAGAGAAACATAATGGAAGTGCATGAAATAAAACTACTCTATATTTACAATGAAAAATGACTTATTCTTCTATTAAGGCGGCAGCAGTTCCTTGCAGCAAGCAGTGTCTTTGGCATCACGTCGTTACGCGCGCGCGCTGTTGGCTTTCTGCCTTTGCGGCTTGCGCTCGCGAGGATTATTCGGTGGGGCGACAGAGCACCTGCCGCGCTTGTCCACTTGGCGCGTCCGAAGACCACGCGGGCCGTCCGTGGCGCTAGGCATTGGGAGGTTCGCTAGGACGCCACGGGCGCGCGCCCAAGGAGTCATGGGGCATGCTGGGAAAGCCGGCCCATGACATTCTCCCCCACCTGAGTTGGCGACGTCCTCGGCGCCTTACTTGCAAATAATCTTCAATGAGGGCTCTTGAGGCTTTAGGTTTGTCCCCTCTCCCAAGTATTCTCTTCTGCAATCACAGTCCTGCCATTCACCAAAAATTCTGGTGATCTTTCCTTGAGGAAATCACTCTGTCATCAAGATAGGCTTCAACACGCAACTTTCCCGGTTGAAATCGCGGGACCTCAAATATTGGGGTAATTGTGAGCTAGCTCCTTGAAGGCGGATCCTCCGTGTCTTCCCGAAAAGGTTTCAAGGAAGACGACATGGAAGACATGAGGAATTTCCACCAAGCTGGGGTATCCACCGTGTGCAACCTTCCCAATTACGCTTTTCAATGGACAAAGGGTCCAAGTATTTGCATAGGCGAGGGTCATGGACCCCTGCAAATAAGTATCGCCTTTGGAATTTAACCCCCCATCACTGTGTCTCCTACTTGAAATTCAACAAGAGCGACGAATCTGATCAGCATGCCCTTCACCGCTTTTGGCTTTGACAAGATAGCTCCGCACTATCTCCAAATTCCGCCTCCACTCTTTTTTTGAGAAGCTAGGCAGCTCGAGGAGACTTACCATGTATTGGTGCATTCACAGTGTGTGGGAGTAGCGGTTGCTGTCCGGTAATAATTTCAAAAAGCGCTTTTGTTGGTACTAGAGCTCTTTTGTTTGAATTGAAAACACAGTTGAGCAGCATCCAGAAGCTTCACCCAATTCTTCTGCGATCCGGTACAAAGTGCGGAGTATTCCTCCAACATACCATTGAACCGCTCCGGCTGGCCATCAGATTGCGGATGAAAACTTGAGCTGTGACTCAATTTTGACCCAAGGCACTTGAAGAGTTAGCGTTAAAAAGTTGCTAGTAAAGCTGAGTCCGTCAACTAATAATGTCTTTGGGCAGGCCCCAATATTTGACGACATGAGAAGAAGAAGAGTCGAGCTGTATCTTCTGGGCTGACTAATATTGTGGGCCTGCAATAAAGGTGGATACCTTAGAAAACCGGTCCCACCACAACCAAGATAGTGCCTTGAAGAGATACCCAGACCTTAGGGCAATCGGTGATGGAAATCAGGGAAACCTTTTCCCAAGGTCTCTTTGGGAACCCGCAAGTGGTTCCAAGAGCCCGCTTGTGTCAAGCGGTCCGACTTGTCTTCTGGACATACTAGACAAGTCTTCAACATAACATGAGCGACATCATCGCATTGAAGGCCATATATAGGCACTGACAATGTTAACGGCCATGGTGCGTTCATTCAATTCAGAATGCGCCTGCCCACAGAGTTACATGACATTCCGTTAAAAAGTCCTCCGCAAATCTCCTCCTTTAATGGAACATAAAAGTCCGTTCACCTTTAACTTTTAGAAACCCATCTTCCATGTAAGAACGTGGCGAGTTCTGCCTGTCTACCCAAATCAGCCAAATACTGAGCAGCAGGATCCTTGCATGAGTAGATTCCGCGTATTTGGTCCTTGATGGATGTTGGCTAACCTCGCTCCCCTTAGGGTGGGAGTAGGCACATAGCGAATGGCGAGGTCAGCTCTCCGACTGAGCGCCAGCCAACAACGATATGGGTTCTTCCACTGCGATTACTCCAAGTTGGAATGGAATTCAGCTAGGAGTTCCTGCACCGGTGGGCCTGCGACGCGTGTTTGCAGGCTCGGCTGGGTCATGAAATGTGCTAACAGCTGTGTTGTCTATCTTGACCACTGAACGGGTTCCCAGCAGATAGTGCCTACGCAGAGGCGCAAGCCAGTGGATCGACAGCAATCAATTCTTGTCTCATGGGCGGCAAGCGCCGCCTGCCATCCTTCAGCTTCCGACTCTCGTACGCTACAGGGTGCCCTTCTGTAGTTAGGACTCACCACCGGAGTGCAAGATCCGGAAGCATCTGTTTGTACCTCGAACAGGCTTGGCCAAATCAGGAAGGCAAGACGGGACTTACAGACATATCCTGCTGTTAATGCGTTGATAGGCCGTCTGCTTCCTTTGGTCCCTAACCAAGTGTGACCTTTTTGAAGGAGTATCTGGTCAATGGCACTGCATGAGCGAGTAGTTCTTCACAAACCGCCAGGTAGAAAGTTGCATAGGCCAAGGAACGCCCTTCAAGGCTTGCTGGACATCCTTAGGTGTCGCTGCAACTGTGATGGCCTAATTTTTCTGCTGGTCCTATCTTGAATGCGTCCTTCCCTCGATGACATTCCGAGGACAATCAATTTAGCTTCTGAGCAAAAAGGAGCACTTGGATAGCTTTACATTTTATAGTTCATGTTTCTCCACAACCCGTACTAGACCTTCCCGCAGGTGTAAACCAGTGTTCTTTCCAATGTCATGGCTGATATGACTCACTAATGTCATCTAAGTAGCCACACAACAATTTTTCGATGTAACTCTCGAAAGACTTGGTTCATGAGAGTGCAAAAACGTAGCAAGGGGCGTTGGTCAAGCCGAATGGCATGAACCAGGAAGGTCGTACGACCCATATCTTGTTCCACACAAGTCGTCTTGGTTCATCACCCTCTGCAATTCCGGAAACTTTGCCAATATAACCTGTCTTCAATCTAATCTTGGTGAACACCCGTAGCACACCCAGTCTATCAAACAAGTCCGCCATTAGGGGAATGGGGTTACTTGTTCTTCACGGTGATTTTTTTTCTAGAGCTCGATAATCCACCAACAGATTCGTAGAGCTGCCAATCAGTTTCTTTGGAATAGAAACAGGGGACCCATAGGGACTTGGAGGGACAATGATCCTATATAGATTTCGTCAATTGTCTCCGAAGCCTCGGTGAGTTCCGGGTTTGTGACATTTCTGTAAGGCGCCCCGGCAAGGTGGCTTCGCGCCGCACCAAAATCAATTTCCATGTCACAGTCGCCCTTAGGGCGGAGGCCGCTTTGGCATGTCTTGTAGCATGACATCTTCAAACTCCAGTAGTACCTTCCTTCACGGGTTCAGGGAATGGGACCGAGGAGCGTTCTATATCTCATGCAGAGGGTGCCAGGAACGTAGGTTTCATTCCTTTTGGACCCCCTCTCTCAACGCAGAGGCCGAGATGTTCTCAACGGGCCATCTTCAATGGGCAGGCACGGGATAATGCAGGGCTTGCCCTATTGGTACCAATCATCAGTAGCAGTCTGCAAATTGGTACACGGCAGTGGTGTTGGTTTGCCTTAGGAAATTTCCAGCCCAATCATATCAACTCGAAGTTCATCTAATGATCACCAGACTCGCAGGTTGGAATTTTCCTTCGTAAGGCCCAAATGCTCACCGGTTACTTCTTTAAGCTATTCACCCACTGGCTGGGAGGTGAGTTGATAGCCTTGACGCTACCTTACCTTTCCTACAAACTAGTCCAATTGCGCATCCAACTGATCGAGCTGATAAGTAGGTTTGTGGGTAGACCCGGTGTCGTATCATAGCCCGAATGGAGCTTGGCCATTCACTCTCTCTCGACGAACATTAAGTCCTCTCTTGTTTAAGAGGAGTCTTCTTCATTCCTTCTTTTTCCCTTTTCTGGAGACGGGACATGATCCTTCTTCTTACGAATACCAGCAACTGGTCTCCGCTAGGTCTCAGAAATGGAACCCACAATTGCATTGAAGGACCTACTGGTTCAGTCTGTTCCGCATCGTCTGAGTCGTCATTCAGCTCCCATCATCCATAGCCTGATAGGCATTCATCTGTTGCATTGTGGGCACTCATTGTTCCAATGTGGGACCGCCGCAATGACGCATCCGAAGGGGCTTTTCTCCACCATGGTCGTGTTGTTGGCGTAGCACTGTTGCTGCCGGAGGAAGGAGCTCTAGATTGTTTGAGTTCCGATCTCCCCCATTTTGCTAGGACACCACTTGCTGGCTGGCCCCCTTTTAACCCTGCTGGGCAGGCGGCTGAAGCCTGTCCCTTCGAGCTTCCATTGATATCCCCAAGGCATTTCAGCTGCTTTGATTGCCTTTGGGAAGGGAATCTACCTTTTGTTTATCTCTGTAGCTCCACGCTGGCATTAAGTTTCAACCCTTCCATGAAGTGAAGAGTTGTCCTAATCCCCCATGCGCGTTATGCTGAGCGATGGAGTGCGGAGAATTCGTCGCACGTTAGTCCCCACTGATTTTGTTTGGCGGAGCTCCCGTAGTTTTCTTCCTTGTCATTTATATTCAACATTCTCGGGAAGAACTTGAGGCGATATCAGCTGCCTTCAGTTCGGCCCATGTCTCGGAGAGCAATCTTCACCGGCCTTGATGGCTCGTACCTTCACACACGCCACCAGAGTTTAGCATCACCCTGAGATACATGGCAGCGTGCTACCTTCTTAGCTTGCCCATATCCCAACAACATCGAAATAACTGTTCCGACTTCAAAGATGAAGTTTCCACTTCCTTTCTTCCTAGCTCCACTGTATGGCTTGAGCTTCAGGAATTTTCAGCTTCTTTGTCACGGAAGCGGAGTTCACAGCACTCCGATTTGGTTTCCACCTCCTCGAGTAGGCCCCTGTAAAGCAGGAGTTGACAACAATTGAGTTGGTCTGTCAATTTGTCAATGGTTTGTTACATGGCAGTCACTTTTTTCTGCCTCTTGTGCCCGTGGGCTAAATCCTCGGTGCCGCTCCTGTTCGGGGCCCCTCGAAATTTGTCAAAGATTTCGGTCCTCCTGTGGCTGCCGAAGGCCATAAAGTCTGCCGGTCTCCCTCGGAGTCGCGACTGATGTTTTTCAACGTCAACTTCGACCTGAAGCACTCTTGCGGTCCAGTCGTCCAACCTTTGCAGTAGGCTGGTTCTTAGTCAGGCATCGTATCCATGATAGGCCGCCATACCTCAACCGTCCCTTCGAGGGCCCAATGCAGGTCCCCATGATTCACCATGGTCAGAAGGTGGATGTCAATACGTTCCCTCGTAACGATGTACGAGCCTGTGCTCTGATACCAACTGATACGCGGCGCCTTCCTGAGATCCTTGGAAAATGGGCGACGTAACGGCTAGGCAACTTGATGCAGTGCAGTTGCTGTCCGCCAATTGAGGTCCCCTCCGTACGCTAGACGAGATTGTCAAGTGCCGTACGGGAAAACCCGAATTATCAAGAGCAATTGAATAAGAGAACAGAAATGAGAATTCAGAATGAAAGAAAGCTTGATTGCTATAATGAAAAAGCTATTACAGAAAAGCAACGCCATGTCGAGGGAGAGACACCAGCTACAGAGATTGCTTGCTTGGCTAGAAAGTTTTGATTGCTTATCCCCCCTAATAGTACTTAAAAAAAAATAATCCAAAGTGTACAAGGGAGTAAGACCTAATTAAGCTAGAGAAAACATAATGAAGTGCATGAAATAAAACTACTCTATATTTACAATGAAAAATGAGCTTATTCTTCTATTAAGACAGCAGGTCCGTTGTCAAGCAGCAGTTGTCTTTGGCATCACGGTCTGCGCGCGCGGCGCTTGTTGGCTTTCTGCCTGCGGGCTTGGCGCTCGCGAGGGGATGTCGGTGGGGCGACAGAGGGCACCTGCGCGCTTGTCACTTGGCGCGGCCAAGACCACGGGGCCTTCCGTGGCGCTAGGCATTGGGAGGTTCGCTAGGACGCCATGGGACGCGCCCAAGAGGTCATGGGGCATGGCTGGAAAGCCGCCCATGACATTACTCACGCCAACAAGAAGCCCCACTCCTTGATGCATTTGGGTTCTAATATACATTTTTCCCTTTATTTTATTACTCCTTTGATTTTCTGGTTGTGGTAAATTTCCATGATATTCTATTTAAAAATTAGAGAGAATAAACGGAATACACATCCAAGTTCTATAATCACTCGTATTGTTGACGATCTTGTCATTTTCTGGGCTGCCCAACAATTTGCTCGAGGGGGACTAAAGTGACCATTTGTTGTGTAGTGGTATTGGGTTTGAAAATTTAAGTCCACGAATATAATGTGTTCCTACTTTTGCAATTTCCGTACTATTCCTTTCGTCTCAATTATCTGTCATATTTTTCTTTTATATGATTCTTAAGAAATATTAGTTAAAAGATTTTTTTTAAAAACTATTCAACCTTATTATATCTTAAGATATAATCTATCTTCATTAAATATTTATTCTATGTATGTATCATCTCCATCTTTAAGAATTATTATTATTAAGGAAAAATGGAGAAAAAAATAATTAATTTTATCTTGATTTCTAAAATGACAAATAATTTGAGACAACTATTTTAAAAATCACGACAGAAATTCTAATTTTTAATAAGAGAGAATAAACGGAATACACATCCGAGTACTATAGTCACTCGTATTGTTGACGATCATGTGATTTTTTGGGCTACCCAACAGTTTGCTCAAGGGGACCAAAATGGCCATTTGTTGTGCAGTGGTAGTAGGTTTGAAATTTTGAGTCCACGAGTATAATGTGCTTCTGCTTTTGCAATTTTCGTACTGTCCCTCTCTTCTCTCCTCTTCCCGTCTATGATTCTTTTCCATGGATTCGTCTCTTTTAGTATTTTTACTCATCATATATAGTTTCGCACCGAAAATTTTATTTTGTGTCTCATACAACTGACACTGGTTGTATGAGGCAATTTTTTTTATCTCACAGTTTCGTGGACCCAGAAGTGTAAGATTGGGGTCCACAAATTTGTGAGAGAAAAATGAGCCTCACACAACTAATGTCAGTTGTGTGAGGCACACAATAAAACTTCTCGTTTCGCACATATGAGCCGGTGTAACTGTTAGAGTTATCTATTACTAATTGATAATAGGTTTTAGTCTTGTTATTATGTTGGTTTTGAACCTATTGCTTTGACCTTATAATAGATTTATATGCCCGTAAAAAAAAACAGACATATTAACATTGTTATTAATATTAGAATTATTACTAGCATTATTTATAATATATTTAACTTATTTTTTGCTTTTATTTCGCTATTATTTTTATTTGGTATGACGATGATCCTATCTTGTTAATAACGAGGATTCATGCATATAATCGACCCTATCTTGTTTGAGTTTGAGGCATAATTGTTATTGTAAGTATATATTTCTATATATTTCGCTCAAAGAATCCCTACAAGCTAAGAATTTTTATTTTGTAATCGTTTAGGTACCACCAAAGGATGTGATGCAGTGGATGAGACTGCTCCTCCCTTAACCAGAGGTCTCGAGTTCGAGTCCTGGGTGTGGAAAAATCCTTGGTAGGGAGCGTTCCCCCCAAAGGGGCCCTACGCGGCGTGAATCCGGATATAGTCGGGCTCTAATGCAGGTACCGAATACGGGACGGAAAACAAAAAAAAAAGAAGTTCTATTAGGTCAATTGACCATCTCCCAATACCAAATTAGTCAATGTTTGGACTGATACTTGACGCTACTATTAAAATTTAAAGAAACAATAAAGACACAGAGATTTTAATCCAATTAAATTTTGGATAGATTTTTTATCTGCCTCGTTAACTAGTACTACTATTTGATGAAATATCTATTGTCAGGGGCGGCTCTGAAGGCTTGGGCAGTGAGGCCGTCATCTTAGGCCCCTTGAAGGCCCCTAAATTTATTTTAAATTCTTATATTATTACATACTATATATTGTATAAATTATATAAATAATTAGTATAAAAAAGTGTTACAGTATATATATTTTTTTGTTATTTGATTGAGGTTATTTTGTATCGGTAAAATCATAATTTATGATAATTTTTTTTACTAATTAATTAGTATATTTGCTTCAGTCTTCAATTTTAATTTTACCTTTTTTTTATATAGGGATTAAGCTATATATGTCGACAACATAATGAATTTCTTTTACAATGTTGTCTCAAACTGCATGAACACAAAAGTAATTATGCACCGATTTTCTTATAGTGTAATTCGACATATTATATTATGTTATTTATAATTTATTTTAGATATTCACAAATAAGTACTACTTAATAGAATAACTATAATTATCGTTTAAATTGATCATAAGGAGTAAATATTTTGACACATTTAATGCTCAAAACTTAAGTTATTACCTTAGATACCTTTATTTGCTTTTCTTGTTTGTGATGATAGTCAAATCAAAATTCGTGGACCTCAACATCCGATAGTCCACCACTTTATTTTTTGTGCTCTTCTTCCTTTTTTTTTTTTTAAATTCGCTTATTTTTGTCTTTAATAATTAATTTATTGTTTAGAAAGTAAATTTTGTTGTCAGTGTAAATATTTTATAAAATAAATTTAAGGACCACTCAATATGGTTTCGCCTTCGGCCACGAAATTCATTGAGCCGCAAAGTCTATTGTACCTTTCTTTGTCTCATTTGCAAACTCTTATTCATGCCACAAGGCTTACCTAACACAAAACCTGATACAGTATATCATAGTGCTACCAAACACCCAGCAATATGGATTCTGCATCGTCCATCGTAACAACCATTAATCTCTTTTCTTGTGGTTTTCCTTGTCTTTTTGATAAGGGAATCGACGTCCCCAAACCATTAGACTTCCAGAAAAGAGGAGTCTGGTCGCCATTAAAACCATTTTCGAAAACCGAGTAAGTCGCTTGATATTTAGGGGTCATTTGGTTTATAAGTAAGTTGTGCATGAATTAGTAACGCATGAATTATTTATAAAAAATTAATATGTGATAACTGGTAGCAAAGGGATTGATATACGGAATACTGCAGGTATTATTATGCAATGATTAATAGTTAAGAGAACTTTATACATGAATTAATTATTTTAAGCAAACATTTTTATCTTTAAATAGTTTAACTCTAGTATTGCTAATACACAGATTTTTATTCCTTATTTAGACTTACACAATTTAATACGAATATTTTATTATCGTCAACTAAATATAGTATTGCCCTATGCAGGAATTTAGAGATTAATTATTCATATTCCAACCAAACGACTTATTAGAGCAGTCCTAATGTGTTATGGCACTTATATGAGATTTTGTTTGTTTGCTAGAAAAGATATTATTATTTTATATATATCAAGGCATCATATTATAAGTCGGGACGAAATCACCGTGTTCTACTTAAAGAATAGAAACTTTATTATAGGGTAAAGGCAAAAAGGTAAAGAGGGTGTTTGGCTAAGCTTATAAGTTGGTCAAATTAGTTTATAAGTACTTTTCAGTTTATTTATGCGTTTGGTAAAGTTAAAAGTGCTTATAAGAGTCTGTTTGGCTTAGCTGATTTAGAGTAGCTGATAAGCATTAGGTGCTGAAAAGCACTTTTAAGTGCTGAAGCTGATTTAAAAAATAAGCAGTTACGTGTTTGGATAAAAGTACTGAAATTAATAATATGCAGCTAAAGAACCGGGTATACGAAGAGTTTTGTTTTAAAAAGAATTATTCTAGGGATAGAATAGTAAATATTTTGGTCAAACTTAAAGTGCTTATAAGCTGAAATTTGATAAGTTGGGGGAGACCAACTTATGACTTTTGGCTTATTTTTGGCTTATAAGCACTTAACTTATAAGCACTTTTAATTTTACCAAACGCGTAGATAAACCAAAAAGTGCTTATAAGCCAGTTTGACCAGCTTATAAGCTTAGCCAAACACCCTCTAAGTCACGTGCTTATCTATATTATTATTATTATGAAAGTGGAGAGCTCAAAAGTTAAAATTTGAATTACTAAATTACCCTTCTAAATAATTTGAATAAATTATTATAAAATTAAGAAAATAATTAACGCTACAAACAACCCCAAACCAATGATTCATACCCCTTCATTAGTAGCCACAACCATTCAAATTACAAAGCTAAAAGTAACATATCATCACTTCTCAAATCTAAAGAAATGAATTGCTACTTCCCAAAGCTAAATAAACTAATCGTGACTTTTCATTCTTTTGATACCTTTTACTAAATGTTCATCAAATTATTTATTTCATAACACCAAAATACCAGCAAAAACAACGTAACACATTTGTTTCGGTAACACTAACATTCTAGCAACAATACACACATGAACTATATGTGCTAAGACTCCTGGTTAGTATGGAAAAAAATGACACTTAATTTTTTTTTTTTTTAATTCCTCCTTGACATGCCTTTTTTGTTTTACCTCTTATGCGTCATGCGTGCTATTTTTATTGTGGTTTATTGATTTGTTGGATAGTTTTAACGTTGTTTGTGGCTGACAAAGATACAAGGATTCAAAATCTTATTTTGTTTGCATGTCAATAAAATTGTATTATTTTTTTATTATCGACTACTTTTCATGTGCCACAAATAAGCGAATTTTCATTACTTAGTACCCGCTGAAGTATGATTTTGCTTTTTCTTTCCTTTCATATGTTGGTTCAGTTTAGAATCTATATATTACTACCATAATAAGTTTCTGATTTAGTTTCTTTTCTTTGGTCTATTTGAAGATTAAAAGAGAGAGATAAGTTTGATCTTTGTGTAGTTTTTTCCATTCATTTGTTCACGTGCAAGAAGGAGAGGTCTAAATTATCAATTGGTATAAAATATGTTTAGGAATGGAAATATAAAACTAGAGAAGTTAATAAAAGAGTTGCAAATTATAAAAAAAAAAAAAAAATGTCCAACTCTCATGATTTTCAAGAGTGCCGTCAAAATCAAGCACCTTGATAGTATATAGTATATCTGTCATATTATTTTTATCGTAGCAGAGTTTTAGTCATTAATCATTATTCCTTTTGTTCCGATTTAATGGACATTTTTTGCTTTTCGAGATTCAAACTTCTTAATTTTGACCATACATTTGGATATAATTTTTTTTAGTTTTTGTTTTTCAAAATAAAATTTACATATATGAATACTCTGTAAAAAAAATACTATAATTGTAATTATTAATACTAAAAAATATCTAAACTAAAAGAATAATTCGTTTGGCTCTCGAAATCCGAACACCTTCGCATAAATTTGGACAGAAGAAGCATAAAGTTCAAGAACGTGTCTATAGTTGGACCGCATCTAGGAATGAAGTATGCGATAATCCTTAATTAAGAAAACCACAAAAAAATAAGATATATGATTAAAGAGTAAATTGATTAGCAAGCTATCATTTTATTTTTCTATAGATTAAATAAATAAAAAAATTTACTTAAGGGCTAAAGGTGGGCTCGGGGAAGGAAGAAAATGAATTTAGAAATCCCGAAAAGGAGGAATAATCCCTTTTCCGTCTTTTTGTTTTTGTCCGCCTGAGAAAAAAAAAAACTTCTCTCAGTTAGCTAACTCTATTTGTGTATTTAAGAATAAAAAATAAATTGATCTCCAAACAAAATCAAAAAACTTTTAAATCATAAAACGGTTATGCGTTATTGCTAAAACTAAAAAGTAAACATGAAAATTTCTGAAATGGAGTAATAAAATTACAAAACTTGAACAAAATTTAAGTTTTGAATATAATATTGACTGAAATGACTATTGACTTCTAAGGTAGAGTTTCTTCCTTTATTGAGTTGGATAAATAGAATCGACAATTATTATTTTTGTACTTACACTTTTGTCTTCACTTTTATACTATGGATGAAACACACATTTTAATATAATATTTATATTATTTAAAGTTTACACTTATAAAGACAGAATACACACGCGCAATGCGCGTGCCGAGAGACTAGTAAGTAAAAAATAAGCCAGAAGTCATAAGCTGGTTACCCCCACCTTATGAATTTTTAGCTTATAAGCACTTTAAGTATGACCAAGATTTTTACTATTTTATCCTTAAAATATTCTTTTTTAGGAAGAAAACTCTTACGTCGATAATCACTGCCTCAAGTATTGTTTCAACCTACCCCCCCTCCCCCCTTCCTTCAAGTCTTGAATTCTTATTGACTATTTAAGACAAGAAAATTCTCTATTCCTTTGCATATTTGTATCTATGTGTATGTGTATTAATCTTTGAACTGTATGTAATAAATGAGGACATATCAAAAATTTAGGTGTATTGCTTTCTAAGTGTTGTGGTGATGAAATGCCCGCCTAGAAGAGCAACTCGCTCTGTAGTGTTGTCACACAAGATAAGCACGCCGCCTGCCAGACAGTGTTTGTTTCTCTTCAAATATTTTGTTCTATTTAGGTTTATTTTTTGCTGAGAAATTTTGGTCAATTTATTAATTATTATAACTTATAATTATATGCTTATCATAAAATAAATTATATTTATCATAGAAATTATCTTATCTAAGCACAATTGTATTTAAAATAAAATGACAAATAGAATATTTTGTATTTGAATCGATCTGGAATCTAAAATTTTGAAGAATTACGTCCTTATAAGTGTAAATAAATTATAAGGTTATTTAAGTCATTTTAACAGAAAAAGAGCTTATCAGCACTTTTTTTTTATCAAATACTGCAGCAACTTATTATCAATATCAACACTTGTATCCAAACACGTAACTGCTTATTTATTAAATCGGTATCAACACTTAAAAGTATTTTGTAGCAGCTAATGTTTATCAGCTACTTCAAATCAGCTAATCCAAACGGGCTCAAAGTGAAGTGGAGAACAAAATTACGAGGGAGGAGAAATATAATACAGGGTACACATGTGGAGGCACATGAAAGAAAGCAGCAAAGAGTATCACCAAAACTTCTCTTTTCCAGCGAGAAGCCAGGTATGGTTTAACGTGTTTCATTCTTGTGTTCCAAACAACTATGATTTCACTTTAGCTAATCTTTACTCACTTAATCGATTTAAAAATAGGATCAAGTTGTTCCCTAGATGTTGCTGTTTCTTTTTCGTTTATTTTTGTCTCCCTATTTTGATCGTATGCTTTTGTAAACAGGTCCTTTCGGGAGATTGTCATATACTTGTTGTGGATGCTTCAAATTGAGGCTGACCAATATGTCACAATCTTAGAGTTCAGAACCAAAATGTTGTTCTTTTGGACAAGTAGCACATTAATAGGTGAAAAAAAAAAGATGACATTTTTATATATAGCGCCCAAATACTGGGCGCTATACATTAACGTTAACTGTGCCGTTAATGTATAGCGCCGAGTATTTGTGCGCTATATATAAAAAGCTGCCACGCCCAGGTATAGCGCCCAAATACCCGGCTATACCCCTTTTTAAAATAATTGTACATATTTACAGATATTTTCATCAGAAGAAGAGGGGAAAAAACATATCAGATGCTCAAAAACTAATATGGTCATTGATATTTCAAACGGATATATCCTATGAAATTTCACAAAAAGAAAAGAACATAAGAAAGTCATAAAAATCTTATTATCTGTTACAAGTACAGATAGCAACAATTTTGAATAACGAACCTAACTTTTTTTGTTAAAAAACAAAGGAAGAATCCATCCTCTGAATTTTCATTAAAAAGAACACAAGAAAGTCATATACTCCACTAACTATTAATACCCGTTACACGTACAAATAGTACTAATTGTTGCGTTTTTCTTTAAAAAGTGTGAATGAAAAATGGAAGAGACACCTTTTGGATTGCACCTCTTCATCTCACCCTTCCTTTGTCTATAAATTTAGAGGCTTGGCCTCATTTTTCAGACATGGAAAAATCTGAAAATTTCTCCCCTCTATTCTATATATTGTTATTTTCAAATAAACATAAGTGTCAAGTGTGATTTGCTCCGTCTGTTGAGTTTGCTGAAATTCTGTAATTTCGATTGCCAGTATTACAGAATAGTTATTCCGTTCTATCTTGGGAGGAATTAATCCAAAACCTTGGGCAACAGTGAGGGGATTAAATTCCTTAAGGACACACAAGCAACTTGTGGGCTCGGAATTATTTTTCTGTTTTGTTTATTAAACTAATGTTTCTTTGCTTCTCTAATTTTCTGATTTTTTAACACAGTAACACCAAAAATCTTAAGGAATTTAAATATTTGATGTTTTCATTGATAGAAAATCAGAAAGTTGGTGGCTGTAAAAGTTATAGAGAAGTTTGGTTTCACCAACTTGGATTTCGATGGGAGATTTGACAATTGATGTCATTTCAGAAATATCACTACAAGCAGATATATATTACTAGACGCTGCTTGTTGATATTAGTTTCAAGGAACCTTTGACATTAAAGCTTGCAGACGAAGAGAAGAAGAAGTAATCTTTCACTTCACGGAATTGGTGTCGTCACTGGACATCGGTAACTCTATACATTATTAGGCCAATCAGAACTTTTCAATTCCTTAGATCTATCGATGGAACTCTCAGATGTTTAGACTATGGTACTCGTCAAGAATGTTGAACATCACAATTGAAATATTCGAGAGTTTCCACGATTTTGACGGCATCGCTCATAAATCATCAAGGAATATTTTGTCTTTTCCTAAGGATTTAATTATTAGACATTTATATAGTGCTCTAAAGGGACAAAGCTCTGGAACAACAGACCTAAGGAAATTGAAGATTGGCACAAGTACTAGTGTGATCAAGCTAATTAAATTTCGACGCTTGCTTGTCACAAATGCTTCATGGTTTCATCTAACAAATTTTTGTCCAGTGAATTTGTTTTCCCTAATTTACCGCTAATATTAGGCGTCTCTTGAAAAGCAAGTGAAGAGGCGTCTCTTGGAAAGCAAGTGAAGAGAAGAAATCATGTGTTTCGTGATTTTGTTCCAGGCAAATGATTCAAATAAGTGATGGTACTTAAAAAAAAAAAACTGACAACAAATTCGGGTTATGATTTCTTTACTCTACTGAGTTTTTAATTAATCTACTATCCTATAATACTAGGGTAAATATTTATTATGTGATGATCTCATATTATAAATTTAAAAACTGCATGCATAATTAGGATTAACATGTGTTTTGTTATTCCCTGGACAAGTGAAAATTGTATTATTTGTTAAATATATGCAATTTGGAGACATGCATAAATATATGTGGATGGTTATTTTCAAGGTTGTAAGACATGAATTAGGCTTACAGTAATACTTGAAGTATTCTTGAGATCATGAATATAATATATGTAAAAATGAACATATATGTGTTTGATTAGAGAAAGAGATCAAAATGTGTAAAGTGTTATAATGGTTTAGTTGAAAAAATCATTTGGAAAGGGAATCAAAAATTCTTGTGATGGAGAATAAAATCTTCATGATTTTCTACTCCTGCTTCGAGATCAAAATCTGCGTGATTTTGTACTCGTTCATTGAGATTAAAGTCTTCATGACTTTATACTCATTTGTCGGAAATTAAAGTCTAAGTGACTTTATATTCGTTTTGGAGATTAAAAACTTAGTGATATTCTACTCCAATTTATTATTCGGTTTGAAGATTAAAAACTTCACTGTTTATTAAATTTGATTATGTCACATTTTAATCGGTTTGAAGATTAAAAACTTCACCCTTTATTAGATTTAGTTGTATCAGATGTTACTCGGTTTGAAGATTAAAAACTTCACCGTTTATTAATTCTGGCTATGTCGTGACACAAACAACAATTCTCGTGGTTGACTCTACAACGTAATAGGGGTGGTGAACGTGAATCTCCTTTCCAAGAAATATGTTTGGAATGCGGTATTATTTATCAAACGACTGCCCCTTACTTAGCGCAATCTAATGGAATTGCGGAAAGAATGAGTAGGACGTTAAAGGAGATGATAAAATGCCTTGTTGTAAGTTCAGGTTTACCCTAGATCTTGTGGGGAGAAGCTATTCTTATAGCTAACTGAATACTCAATTGAGTTCCCCATAGCAAAACGAAATCCATTCATATAAAAAATGAATGAAAGGAAGAAAACCCAACTTGAAATATTTTCAAGTGTGGGGGTTATTTGGGTAAAGTGAAAGTTCTTAAACCCAAAAAGGATAAAAAATCGGATCGGAAATTGTTGATTCTGTTTTCATAAGATATGCAACAAATAGTAAGGCATATCATTTTCTGCTTCATAAATCAGAAAATCCCGACATTCATATTAATACGGTAATCGAATCAGATAATGCTAAATTCTTAGAGAATATTTCTGTATAAAAAGATATATGAGTCGTCTAGTGAAATATCTAAGCGACCTCGGGAAGAAGCAAAGGAAAGTACACCTAATGAGGTGAATCCAAGACGTCAAAGGACAACTGCTTCTATTGGATCATATTCTGACATTCTTGTTAGAAAATGAGCTCCAAACTTTGGAAGAAGTTATGTCTTCCTCGGAAAGAAGCTGTCAATAGTAAGATAGAATCCATATTAAGTAATCATACTTGGGAAAATGGTTGATCTTCCTCCAGGAAATAAACCTTTGGATTCTAAGTGGATTTTCAAAAAGAAAATAAAAGCTGATGGTATTATTGACAAATATAAGGCAAGATTGATTAAGGATTAAGACAATGAGAAGGTCTTGATTACTTTGGCACATGCTTACCGGTAACGAGAATTACATCTATTCGGATGGTAATAGCGTTACCCACCGTGTATGGCCTTGAAATCCATCAGATGGACGTAAAGACAACCTTCTTAAATGGATATTTGGAGGAAGAAATTTATATGGAACAACCTGAAAGGTTCGTGGTTCCTGGAAAAAAAAAGAAGGGTGTGTCGACTTGTTAAGTCATTTTATGGACTAAAACAAGTATCTAAACAATGGCATGCGAAATTTGATTAGAAAATATTGTCAAATGGTTTCAAACTAGTGTATTTACATTAAGAATATTCTAAATTATGTAGTTATTGTTTGGTTATATATGGATTATATGTTGATAGAAAAGGCACATGAAACATGTGAAATGTGGGGGCATTTTGCATAATAAAAGCTAATGTTAGACGTGATGTTTATATTATTTAGAAGAACTAGATGATATGATTCTTCGAACCCCACGAATCCTTAAGTATATTGATATGATAGTCGGTGAATTCATTACTTGTTCAGTCTTAGTGATGGCTAGTGATGAAACTACAAATTCGAAGGTTGTTTACGTGCCTTTACATAAATGATTTGTTATTTCTTGAACATTTATAATGTTTAGCTCTTTTATGAAAGGTGTCACCTGGAAGGTTGTGACTTTTCATGAAAAGTGCGTTTATATATTTTGTATAAACATCACCGTTTATGAACGAATGTATTAATACGTTTGTAACGACCCGACCGGTCGTTTTGAGTCATAGCGCTCCGTTCAGCAGTTGGAGGCCAGGAACAACTTCATTTCTGGTATTATGACTTGTGTCCGTGGTCGGAATTAAGTTCCGGGAAGTTCAGAGTTGATTTAGGAAGAGAATTCTCATTTCATAAGCTTAAAGTTGAAAGAACGAACTAGGATTGGATTTTTGAGTAAACGACCTCAGAATTAGGATCTGAAGGTTCCAGCAGATTCGTATGATGATTTCGGACTTGGGCGTATGCCCGGTTCGGGTTTTGGGATAACCCAGGAGTGTTTTGGCGCCTATTGTGGAAGTTAGCATTTTAGAAGAAATTTCATAAGTTTGTCTTGAAGTGCATTTCAGTGTTATCGATGTCCATTTAGGATTCCGAGACTGTGAATAGCTCCGTATGATGATTCTGGAGTTGGGAGCGCGATCGGAAGTGAATTCAGAGGCCCGTAGGTCATTTTGGAGCCGGTTGGCTAAAGATAGAAATTTGAAGGTTTTTGAGAAGTTTGACCGGAAGTGGACTTTTTGATATCGAGGTCGGAATTCGATTCCGGAAGTCACAGTAGGTCCGTAATGTCAAATATGACTTGTGTGCAAAATTTGAGGTCAATCGGACGTGATTTGATAGGTTTAAACATCGAAAGTAGAAGTTGGAAGTTCTAAAGTTCATAAAGCTTTGATTGGGGGTTGAATCATGATTTTAGCATTATTTGATGTGATTTGAGGCCTCGAGCAAGTCCGTAATATGTTTTGGGACTGGTTGGTATGATTAATTGGGGTCCCGGGGGCCCCGGGTGGATTTCGGGTGATTAACGGATTGAATTTTTGGACAGCTGAAGGATCTGGTTGCTGGTATTTTCACTTCTGCGGTGGGTTGACCGCAGAAGCGGTCCCGCAAAAGCGAAAAGGGAGCCGCAGAAGCGAAAAGGGAGCCGCAGAAGCGGATTTTGGCCAAAGACTTGAGGACTGCAGATGCAGTCAAGGTTCCGCAGAAGCAGGACCGCATCTGCGGAGAGGGGGTCGCAGAAGCAGAAGCTGGGGAGGCCAGGGAGGACCGCAGAAGCGGACCAGTGTCCGCAGATGCGAAAAATGCTGGGCAGAAGGCTTGTTTTAAAATAGTGATTTGGAGTTCATTTCCCTCATTTTTCAAGGCTTGGGCGATTTTGGGGAGCTTCAAAGAGGGGATTTTCGTCATCTATGTTAAGGTAAGTTATCCCCACCTATTTTGAGTTGAATACATCAATTATGTATGGATTTAGGCTCGGAAAATTGTAGAAAATGGAGGTTTTTGGTGGAAACCTAGAAAATTATATTCTTGGAATTTAGCCACGAATTTGAGCATGGAATTAGGAGTAAATTATATAATTGAGCTAGTGAAGCCATGGGTAAACTTTATCTTCGAAAAATTTCGGATTCCGGGCACGTGGGCCCGAGGGCGTTTTGATCAACTTTTTAATCAGAGTTAGGAATTTCTATAAATTAGTGTGTTATGAATATTTGAGCATATATTAATGGATTTGTACAATCATTGGCTAGTTTTGGAGCATTGTGCGTTGGTGCAATTCCTTGGAGGAATGTAGAATGCCGGTTATGAGTCTTCGGAGCGAGGTGAGTCTCCTTTCTAACCTTGTGAGGGGGAAATGTCCTCATAGGTGAATTATTTGGCTAGGTGCTCCTATTTGTGGGGGCTACGTACGCACGAGGTGACGAGAGTCCGTGCCTAGCTACTATTATGCTATTGTTCGGGTAGTCTAAGACCCAAAAACATGAATACTTGGATTATTTGTAAACTCTTTGATAGCTTAAATTGCTTATATCACTTGGAATTTGTAAATGAATTTCTAAAGGGATTTAACCTTACTTCTTAAAGGTTGCTAAAAGAGAGTTGAATATATCTTGATAAACACTCCCTGATAAGTTCTTACTTGATTGACTGAGCATGTATCTCTATGTGTACCTGCGTCGCATGTATGATTCGCGAGCAGGGTATGTGTTTATTTCATGTTGACCGCGTCGCATGATTAATTCGCGAGCGGAGAAATAGATGCATCTATAGGTGCGCCGTCGACCCTCGGCAAGTGCACATTTATTTTCTGTTGGATCGGGCCGTCGCCTCGGTATGACTTGCGCATGATATTTTTTGTATATTGATGCATGAGGAATGTTAAATGATGAAATTTGCCCTTCGTGGCTTGATATAAATTGATAAGATAAAGGAGAGTAAATTTTGAAAATCTTTGTTAATTGTTAAAAAGGTGTTTACCTGTTTTACAGCTTTATGAAATAGAACATGCTATATGAATCCATGATTTCCTCACACATTTAGTGTATTATTATTGGACCGCTAGTGAGTGTCCAGGTTGACCATCTCGTCTCTACCCCTTCGAGGTTAGGAGAGATACTCACTGAGTACACGTTGACTACGTACTCTTAGTACACTTCTGTGCATTTTTGTTGCACAGGTATATGTTACTTTAGATAGCAGCACGGATGATTCGGGGACTAGGTGAGTTGCAGTATGCGAGGTGGCCCGCAACTTGTAAAGTCCCTTCTAGTAAATTGTATTTTCTTTCTGTCCATTGTATTCCGGACGGATATTGTATTGTATTTGATATCCTTATCAGTAGATGCTCATGCACTTGTGACACCGGGTTCTGGGATGGTTTTAAAATGTTTTGTATTGATTGCTATTATTTAATTTGAAATGAAGCAGCTACTTTTGTACTTAGGAAATTTAAAGGAAAAATCTTGGTCTTTTCAAAAATTGTTAAAATTGGAGTTTAATTAAATATTTAGTTGGCTTGCCTGACAATGGTGTTCGGCGCCATCACGATCCATAGTGGATTTTGGGTCGTGACAATTAGTTATGCATATATTAATTGTATTGCATAAGTTTATGTTGAACCCAAAAATATTATTATATATGTGAAATTCTATATTGAAATTAATTTTAGACCAAACCAAACAATCCTAGGCCTATTAGATCACTCCTAAGTTGGTAAGTATGACTGTGAAATACATATATTTTTTTTATCGACTTGTAAGTATTGAGTGGCAGTAATTTTTATACATTAACCCAATAAATACATGACACGGGTTTTAAACTCTTAATATACACTCTTATCTCTAAACTAGTGTCTATGAACGTGCGTTGTACGTTAATAATGGCACGTGATGGTTTAAACACTTAAATCATATAAAAGCCAGAAAATATTATTAAATTAGCATAATACGTGAATTCAAAATGAAAGGACNGGGAGGACCGCAGAAGCGGCCTGGTGACCGCACCTGGGAACCGCAGAAGCGGACCAGTGTCCGCAGATGCGAAAAATGTTGGGCAGAAGGCTTGTTTTAAAATCGTGATTTGGAGTTCATTTCTCTCATTTTTCAAGGCTTGGGCGATTTTGGGGAGCTTCAAAGAGGGGATTTTCATCATCTATGTTAAGGTAAGTTATCCCCACCTATTTTTGAGTTGAATACATCAATTATGTATGGATTTAGGCTTGGGGAATTGTAGAAAATGGAGGTTTTTGGTGGAAACCTAGAAAATTATATTCTTGGAATTTAGCCACGAATTTGAGCATGGAATTAGGAGTAAATTATATAATTGAGCTAGTGAAGCCATGGGTAAACTTTATCTTCAAAAAATCTTGGATTCCGGGCACGTGGGCCCGAGGGCGTTTTGGTCAACTTTTTAATCGGAGTTAGGTATTGCTATAAATTAGTTTGTTATGAATATTTGAGCATATATTAATGGATTTGTACAATCATTGGCTAGTTTTGGAGCATTGTGCGTTGGTGCAAGTCTTTGGAGGAATTGTAGAATGCCGGTTATGAGTCTTCGGAGCGAGGTGAGTCTCCTTTCTAACCTTGTGAGGGGAAAATGTCCCCATAGGTGAATTATTTGGCTAGGTGCTCCTATTTGTGGGGGCTACGTACGCACGAGGTGACTAGAGTCCGTGCGTAGCTACTATTATGCTATTGTCCGGGTAGTCTAGGACCCAAAAGCATGAATACTTGGATTATTTGTAAACTCTTTGATAGCTTAAATTGCTTATATCACATGGAATTTGTAAATGAATTTCTAAAGGGATTTAACCTTACTTCTTAAAGGTTGTTAAAAGAGAGTTGAATATATCTTGATAAACACTCTCTGATAAGTTCTTACTTGATTGACTGAGCATGTATCTCTATGTGTACCTGCGTCGCATGTATGATTCGCAAGCAGGGTATGTGCTTATTTCATGTTGACCGCGTCGCATGATTAATTCGTGAGCGGGGAAATAGATGCATCTATAGGCGCGTCGTCGACCCTCGGCAAGTGCACATTTATTTTCTGTTGGATCGGATCGTCGCCTCGGTATGACTTGCGCATGATATTTTTTGTATATTGATGCATGAGGAATGTTAAATGATGAAATTTGCCCTTTGTGGCTTGATATAAATTGATAAGATAAAGGAGAGTAAATCTTGAAAATCTTTGTTAATTGTTAAAAAGATGTTTACCTGTTTTACAGCTTTATGAAATAGAACATGCTATATGAATCCATGATTTCCTCACACATTTAGTGTGTTATTATTGGACCGCTAGTGAGTGTCCAGGTTGACCATCTCGTCTCTACCCCTTCGAGGTTAGGCGGGATACTCACTGAGTACACGTTGACTACGTACTCATACTACACTTTTGTGCATTTTTGTTGCACAGTTATATGTTACTTTAGATAGCAGCACAGATGATTCGGGGACTAGGTGAGTTGCAGTATGTGAGGCGGCCCGCAACTTGTAAAGTCCCTTCTAGTAAATTGTATTTTCTTTATGTCCATTGTATTCCGGACGGATGTTGTATTGTATTTGATATCCTTATCAGTAGACGCTCATGCACTTGTGACACCGTGTTCTGGGATAGTTTTGAAATGTTTTGTATTGATTGCTATTATTTAATTTGAAATGAAGCAGATACTTTTGTACTTAGGAAATTTAAAAGGAAAAATTTTGGTCTTTTCAAAAATTGTTAAAATTGGAGGTTAATTAAATATTTAGTTGGCTTGCCTGACAACGGTGTCCGGCGCCATCACGACCCATAGTGGATTTTGGGTCGTGACAACATGGTATCAGAGCACTAGGTTCCTAGGGTCTCACGAGTCATGAGCAAGTCTAGTAGAGTCTCGCGGATCGGTACGGAGACGTCTGTACTTATCCTCGGGAGGCTGCAGGACTGTTAGGAGTACTTCCTTCTTGATTCCTTATCGTGCGATTCGATTTCATGTGAGGCTTATGCCTTTGTTTCTTTCCTCTCAATCTTACGCGTTGCAAAGCGCTTGTAATAAATCGAGAATTGAAGAGTCATGATGGTACTACAGATGTGATACGGGATGTTTCTCCCGGTATAGCTGATCAGATTATTGTCGTCGCCTTATGGGGGAATATTTTATTGTTTTAGCCCAGTAGCGGTACTTCGGAGGGTTCTGAGGCTAGGCACAAGTTACCATGATGCTTGTGAACGATTGTTCTGCAGTAGTGATATGATGGAAGGGTGTTGCCCACGTGTCAGGGTAGTGAATGATTTCAAGGGAGGTTTATTCAGTGCATAATCAAGAGATTCAGTATGTTATTCCCGGCAGGGGGAAAGGTAATCGAATTAAGGAGGGTCAGATGTGGACTGGGGGAAGTAATGAGACTTGGTAATTGCAAACGTGGTGAATTTTTCTTCTATATTGGGGTGTTGTTGTCCTAATTGGGCGTATTAAGTTTGTCGGCGTTATGATTTTCTACAATTCACCTTTGAGGCAAGGTATTGTGAAATAGTATCGGGAATACAACTATCAGATATCGCAGGAGGCGGTTGTTCAAGACTGAATCAGTATCTCTATTGTTAACGGTTCGAGAAATATGACCTTCGGAAAGGTTTGGAGTTAGTAACAAATTGAGGATTCAAGTTCCATGAAGATAAATTTTATTAAGGCAACAACTGAGCAGCAAAAGATGAGAAAGGCATGTGGGAAGTGTCAGGCGGAGTTTAAATTGCTAAGAGGCCAGGTATATGAAGCAAAGGTTGAGTAGTCGATTAAGGGGATGAGTTCCGCCAAAGTGGGAGAGTGGCGGAGATGCATATGGGCTTGCAGTGGAAGGACCACGTACCTTAAGGAGAGTTTGGAGTAATTTGATATTATTAGTGACTGGTGATTGGGGTCTACGGATTCAATTTGAAGTAGGGGTTCTTGTGCGGCCGGAGGTTTAATATAACGGAAAGGAGCCGCTTAAATGAAGAAGGATGCAGCATGGCTTTGAATTGGGAGGATATTGTCGCACATTTCAATGATGTCCACAAGGGGTAAGATGGACCTGTGCAACTGGAGTGTGAGCTCAGACTCAGGGAGGGTCATTGATGCCGTAGTAATTGTACCCTGTGCAGCAGTGTTGGAAGATGCCGGGGAGAGCCTTCTATAGGTGGGTTAGCCAAGTGAGCAGATTAGCAGTCGCGTGGTTGGCGAGGCTTCTGCGAAGAATCTTATCGGGTATGTAGCGAAAGGATCGATCGTGCGAATGTGGTGGATGAATTGGAGTATAAGAAGGGTGTTTTACAGAGAGATCTCGAGAATTTTGGCGGTTGATTGTGCAAGGTTATGTCAATAAGAAATAAAAAGAACGAGTGAGTTCCAGATTGGTGAAATTATGGCTTCAAGCTATGTGGGAGAGTCCCACCGCTTGTGATGGGGTTGCAGAGTTGATTACTTGCAAGGTTTCCGGTTGTTAGTATGTTGATGGGTTGTTCTAGCTACGGGAAGAGACCATAAGTGGTAATCTGGGCAAAGGAATTATTAAAGGTGGGCTATCATTGGCCTTATGGATCATGCCTAGGCTTGGGGAAAGATTCAGGGTTTTGCTTTATACAGATTCGGCGGGTTCTTCGCCAAGGGGTATTCAAGTGATGGAAGACTCGTGGAGTTGATTATATTCGAGGCCAAGTCAGAGCGGGTGGCTCTCAGCAGCGGACCTAGTGGAAATTCAAAAGATGAAGTATGATGCCTAATGATTTCGAGCCTATAGGTGCAGTTGAGAATTAAGCTTATGCAGTAGCTTACGAATGGAGGCTCAGAACGATCTGTGATGTTTTGGCTTGCGGTGTAGCAGTTGAGAGATATGGGTCAGTTCATCAGATTTGGGACAGCATGGTCTTGTGATTCGAGGTCGCTCAGGATGAGTGCAGAGGGAGTATGTTATGTGTTGGAAGAAATCAGTAATATCTTTAAGGCAATCAAGGATAAATTGGAAGAAGGTAGTTGAATGGCCATAGTTGAATTTGGCATATTGGTGTTGGCAGTCAGTTCCTTCAGCGGGATCGAGTTATGTAAGTGATTGTGATGGGCGTATCAGGCTTGTCAGCCGCCGCAATTGATGATATTCAGAAGCATTCTTCTGTTATGGCTTGTTGTGTGGAAGCAGATTCCGGAAGGGCTATGGTGGCTTAGACCACTACTTAGAGATTTGCATATTCTACGGTTATGAAAAATTTGCCTGTGTGCTGCTATGGTACTCCGGAAGTGAGTTAAGTAGAAGGTTCTTATACGATGAAGTGTTAAAATGTTAATGTTAAAATCGTGTTCTATCGTGTGTTGGCACATTGGGTGCAGTGAGTAGCATGGAAATTCGAAGTGAGGATCAAGGGTGCGGCTTGGTGCTGGTAAGGATATCACGAGCTCGGATGAGTAGGGAAGGAGCTTCGGTGTTTGAAGTAAGTCGGCATTGTCTTCAGCGTCACCTGAGATTGGTGTTCTGTAAAGAGGGCTTGTATCATGGTTAATGATTCTTGATCGCTTTTCAGCGTTAGTGCGGTCGGTGGGTTGGAGGTAAGACCAAGTAAATTGTTATGGTAGATTGTGGGGGAGTGTCCCACAGGAAGGTTTCATAAATGTGGCACGTAGTCACTTGATTGATTAAAGATCTAGACTAAGTATGGAAATTCGGGATGATATCGATAAGTTGAGAATATGTGCCTGGAGGGCACTCGGATTCTGAGTTGTGGACTACGGATGAGTACTCCGATTATGATGGTTGTCCTTGTGTGTTATGAGAAGAGGGAAATTTGTATGGACCTTTGAAAGGTTATTGGCTTAGTTGGTTTGATTAGGATCGACTTGGGGTCGGTGGATGGATGTAAATGAGAATTTGGGCCCTGTGTCAGGCAGTTGTGTTCATTTCAGCAATGCGCTCCTTATGTGGGAGCAGTCAGGGTGTTATTTCATTTGCAGATATATTTCATGAAGTGATGCGTTGCGCCGTGCGAGTTTTGAGACGGCTTGAGAAATTGCTTATGCGTTGAGAATCCGTGTATAAATGATGTATTATGAGCAAGATGGCTCTTGAGATTCAGTTTGTATATCACACCCCAGTTGTGCTTGAGTTTGGTAGCTTATGACGCTATATGTTCCCTCAGGGATGGTATTATGCACTTAGCATGTTTATGACCGATATTCGGTATTATGGTTGTAATGAGAAAATTTTGCTCGGTGGGCAATCTCCTTATGGGAGATCTATGATATTTGAGTCGGGTGGTACACCGCAACAGTGTGATGTTGAGCACAGTTCCCCATATCTGTTTATTTTGTGTCTGTTTCCTATTTTCTGAAGGAAGCTCATATTAGCTGTGCGCCCGCGTCGCATGCTTGATTCGCGAGCGGGGTAGTTGAAAATCCTCTTCAGAGTTCATTTTCCTTTTTGTATCGCATTCTAATAGGTAGCCTACTGGCACATTGTGGCATCACATGAGACTTTTGATTATGTCCGGGGTGGCTTATTGCATCAGCAGTTCGTACTAGGTGAGATGAGACCATTGGATTCAGGATCAGTGCAATCTGACTGTGTAGAGTATATTGAGGAGCGAAGATCTCTATTTGGTTCAGAATATGGTAATATTTCCTGTCAGAAGTATAGACTCAATGATTGGTTGACTCGGCAGTTGATTATGAATTTCTTCACATCTCTTCCGTTGTGACTAAGTTGTAAGAGTTGGAGTAAGACCTGCGTATGTTATGGGGTGCAATGGGAGCACCAGATTCATGGAAGTTCAACTAAGTTGAACAGAAGATGTCATCGTGGTCCGGTGAGTAAAGTGATGCAAGGTATGAATTCAGCAAAGTTATACAATCATGTTTGGGTACATCGTGTGGTGATTGATATGGTGACCGTATGTTGGAAACAAGTCGGGCATAGAATTCCGGATGTTGGAATTGGGCCCTAAGGCTTATTTGCTTTGATAAAAAGGGAATATCTTCAAAATTGATCGAGCTGACATGCTCAACTGAGTTATGTTGGCACGGGAAGGTACATGAGGTGTCAATCAGTGATTTCAGACTACTCCAGCATAGTTCTCAGCACGTTCGAGGAGAACGTTTGTTTAAGTGGGAGAGAATGTAACGACCCGACCAGTCGTTTTGAGTCCTAGCGCTCCGTTCAGCAGTCGGAGGCCAGGAACAACTTCATTTATGGTATTATGACTTGTGCGCGTGGTCGGAATTAAGTTCCGGGAAGTTCAGAGTTGATTTAGGAAGAGAATTCTCATTTCAGAAGCTTAAAGTTGAAAGAACGAACTAGGATTGGATCTTTGAGTAAATGACCTCAGAATCAGGATCTGAAGGTTCAAGCAGATTCGTATGATGATTTCGGACTTGGGCGTATGCCCGGTTCGGGTTTTGGGATAACCCGGGAGTGTTTTGGTGCCTATTGTGGAAGTTAGCATTTTAGAAGAAATTTCATAAGTTTGGCTTGAAGTGCATTTCAGTGTTATCGATGTCCATTTAGGATTCCGAGACTGTGAATAGCTCCGTATGGTGGTTCTAGAGTTGGGAGCGCGATCGGAAGTGAATTCGGAGGTCCATAGGTCATTTTGGAGCCGGTTGGCTAAAGATAGAAGTTTGAAGGTTTTGAGAAGTTTGACCGGAAGTGGACTTTTTGATATCGAGGTCGGAATTCGATTCCGGAAGTTGCAGTAGGTCCGTAATGTCAAATATGACTTGTGTGCAAAATTTGAGGTCAATCGGACGTGATTTGATAGGTTTAAATATCGAAAGTAGAAGTTGGAAGTTCTAAAGTTCATAGCTTGGATTGGGGGTTGAATCATGATTTTAGCAATGTTTGATGTGATTTGAGGCCTCGAGCAAGCCCGTAATGTGTTTTGGGACTGGTTGGTATGATTAATTAGGGTCCCGGGGGCCCCGGGTGGTTAACGGATTGAAAATGGGATTTTTGGACAGCTGAAGGATCTGGTTGCTGGTATTTTCACTTCTGCGGTGGGTTGACCGCAGATGCGGTCCCGCAGAAGCGGAAAGGGAGCCGCAGAAGCGGATTTTGGCCAAAGGCTTGAGGACCGCAGATGCGGTCAAGGTTCCGCAGAAGCGGGACCGCATCTGCGGAGAGGGGGTCGTAGAAGCGGAAGCTGGGGAGGGCAGGGAGGACCGCAGAAGCAGACCAGTGTCCGCAGATGCGAAAAATGCTGGGCAGAAGGCTTGTTTTAAAATCGTGATTTGGAGTTCATTTCTCTCATTTTTCAAGGCTGGGGCGATTTTGGGGAGCTTCAAAGAGGGGATTTTCGTCATCTATGTTAAGGTAAGTTATCCCCACCTATTTTGAGTTGAATACATCAATTATGTATGGATTTAGGCTTGGGAAATTGTAGAAAATGGAGGTTTTTGGTGGAAACCTAGAAAATTATATTCTTGGAATTTAGCCACGAATTTGAGCATGGAATTAGGAGTAAATTATATAATTGAGCTAGTGAAGCCATGGGTAAACTTTATCTTCGAAAAATTTTGGATTCCGGGCACGCGGGCCCGAGGCCGTTTTGGTCAACTTTTTAATCGGAGTTAGGAATTTCTATAAATTAGTGTGTTATGAATATTTGAGCATATATTAATGGATTTGTACAATCATTGGCTAGTTTTGGAGCATTGTGCGTTGGTGCAAGTCCTTGGAGGAATGTAGAATGCCGGTTATGAGTCTTCGGAGCGAGGTGAGTCTCCTTTCTAACCTTGTGAGGGGGAAATGTCCCCATAGGTGAATTATTTGGCTAGGTGCTCCTATTTGTGGGGGCTACGTACGCACGAGGTGACGAGAGTCCATGCGTAGCTACTATTATGCTATTGTCCGGGTAGTCTAGGACCCAAAAGCATGAATACTTGGATTATTTGTAAACTCTTTGATAGCTTAAATTGCTTATATCACATGGAATTGTAGATGAATTTCTAAAGGGATTTAACCTTACTTCTTAAAGGTTGTTAAAAGAGAGTTGAATATATCTTGATAAACACTCCCCGATAAGTTCTTACTTGATTGATTGAGCATGTATCTCTATGTGTACCTGCGTCGCATGTATGGTTCGCGAGCAGGGTATGTGTTTATTTCATGTTGACCGCGTCGCATGATTAATTCGCGAGCGGGGAAATAGATGCATCTATGGGCGCGCCGTCGACCCTCGGCAAGTGCACATTTATTTTCCGTTGGATCGGGCCGTCGCCTCGGTATGACTTGCGCATGATATTTTTTGTATATTGATGCATGAGGAATGTTAAATGATGAAATTTGCCCTTCTTGGATTGATATAAATTGATAAGATAAAGGAGAGTAAATTTTGAAGATCTTTGTTAATTTTTAAAAAGGTGTTTACCTGTTTTACAGCTTTATGAAATAGAACATGCTATATGAATCCATGATTTCTTCACACATTTAGTGTATTATTATTGGACCGCTAGTGAGTGTCCAGGTTGACCATCTCGTCTCTACCCCTTCGAGGTTAGGCGGGATACTCACTGAGTACGCGTTGACTACGTACTCATACTACACTTCTGTGCATTTTTGTTGCACAGGTATATGTTACTTTAGATAGCAGCACAGATGATTCGGGGACTAGGTGAGTTGCAGTATGCGAGGCGGCCCGCAGCTTGTAAAGTCCCTTCTAGTAAATTGTATTTTCTTTCTGTCCATTATATTCCGGACGGATGTTGTATTGTATTTGATATCCTTATCAGTAATTGCTCATGCACTTGTGACACCGGGTTCTGGGATGGTTTTGAAATATTTTGTATTGATTGCTATTATTTAATTTGAAATGAAGCAGCTACTTTTGTACTTAGGAAATTTAAAGGAAAAATCTTGGTCTTTCAAAAATTGTTAAAATTAGAGTTTAATTAAATATTTAGTTGGCTTGCCTGACAACGGTGTCCGGCGCCATCAGGACCCATAATGAATTTTGGGTCGTGACACATTGATGGTATAAAAAGCATACAATTTAAGTCATATTTAATGCTCTTCTTTACTGGAATTTTACATTAGTAACTTGTTCATTTCGATCAAGATTTTATTGATCTAAAATGAACCAACATATATTTTATTAAGTTGGTTTTTAGGTGAATGTAAGGAGTTGGACGTGAAGGGGAGCTTTGGAAAAATCGTAATGCTATTTCCGTGTGACCTATAGGCCAAGTGGGGTTCGAGCCGTAAAAGCAGCCACTAACGCTTGTATTGTTATCAATTTGTATTGCTGTAAATAAATAAAACAGTAATCTGTCTGAAAACAGAAACAAAAAGTTAGTAGAAACAAATTCTGAAAACAGTATTCGAACTTCAAAATAATTTTTGAAACATTGTAGGAACAAATCGAGCCCACTAAATACACAGCGTGTCCTTAAGGAAATTATTCCCCTCAACTACCCGAGGTTTTGGAATATATCCTCCCAGGATAGAACGATTTAACTCACCGGAGTGTTGGTACCAAAAACGCCGATGAACAGCGAACCACTCGAAGGCTGCAAAACACACTGGAATTTTTGTGCAGAAGAAGAAGAAGATTATCAGAAAATTTCGTAAGTAAATATTCTGGGATTTGAAGGTATATTTATAGCCAATTTGGTACTGTTTCTGAAAAGGTTTGCAACCTTTCAGAACAGCCATAGCTGTTGGAACAGGTGTGACACTGCACTGTCCAAAAAGATTAATCAATCAATCTTTGACCGAATCTGAATGCCGAAGCCGAAGCCGAAGCCGAAGCCGAAGCTGAGCCGAGCGAGCGACGACGACGATGGCGCGAGGCTTGCCTTCTTCTTAGCTCTTTAAGAGCTAAAAGATGAGCTTCTCTATATATACACAAAGATTTTCTTTCCTTCTACCAATGAGGGACAAAGTGCATTAGTGAAATGAACTCATTCAAAATTTCACTTCCTTCCATTTCTTTTCCCACCATTTTCTATTCACACCTCTTTTGTTATTAATAAATAATAACAAAACCCAACAATCCCCCACATGAATGGGGAATGGCTATAGACTTAAAGGAATGCACGGACGTGTGTGTCTTTCACATGCAAGAATTAATTGCATCTGGATAAGTAGGTTTCCCTTTGAACTTTCCGTAGTGAACTTATATCGGATATACTCGGTCAATCGGTAGATTTGATATCTTTGAACCGTCGAGCTTTGTTGTATACCTAGACAACATAAGTCACGCAATCAATCCTTAACCATCTATGGTTCTCATAGTTGTGTTCATTTCAGCCATGAACACCGCCTGGTTTCATGAGTATTTAGAGAATGGGCCTTTACTTTCATTCCCCTTGAAGCGGCTTACACTTCACACTCACATAGGTGATTCCTAAACGTGTAATCCTAAAGACACACTATCTGGTCATATCCTGCCAGACTTAGCAAATCATTAAAAAGCTTTATGCTTTATTGACTCATCAAAAAGCCTTAATGCTTTACCTCGTTTTTGAACATTGTCTTCATCACGAGAATGGGTTGATTTGTTTGACAATATTGAACCGTCATTCATAACTTTGTTTGATCTCTTTGAACCTAGCTTTTGGGATCTCCAGTCTGCTAGGTAGAGTTACCACCATGATGACTTGTCCTAGGCCTTTAACCCCATTCCCTTTGATGATCTTTCAACTGCCTCTCCAGATAGGCCTTTTGTAAGTGGATCCTACAAGTTATCTCTTGACTTTACGTAGTCAATTGTGATAACACCACTAGAGAGTAGTTGTCTAACGGTGTTGTGCTTCCGTCGAATATGAGGAGATTTTCCGTTATACATAACGCTCCCTGCCCTACCTATTGCCGTTTGACTATCACAATGTATACAAATAGGTGCCAAAGGTTTGGGCCAAAATGGAATATCTTCCAAGAACTTCCGGAGCCATTCAACTTCCTCACCGGCCTTATCTAAAGCTATGAATTCAGATTCCATTGTAGAACGGGCGATGCACGTTTGTTTGGATGATTTCCAAGACA
The DNA here is from genome assembly GCF_001879085.1 of Nicotiana attenuata. Classification (NCBI taxonomy): domain Eukaryota; kingdom Viridiplantae; phylum Streptophyta; class Magnoliopsida; order Solanales; family Solanaceae; genus Nicotiana; species Nicotiana attenuata. Next base: position 360,477 of record NW_017670353.1, read on the forward strand.
CTTCTCCACCCCCAATTGTGAAAACATATCCACTCGTGGATTTAACTTCAGATGATCCGGTGATCCAATTTGCATCACTATATCCCTCGATCACGGAAGGATATTTGTTATAATGCAAAGCATAATTTTGGGTATGTTTCAGATATCCCAAAACTCGTTTCATTGCCATTTAATGTATTTGATTGGGATTACTTGTAAACCGACTCAGTTTGCTAATAGCACATGCTATATTTGGTCGCATACAATTCATGATATACATCAAACTTCCCAATACTCTTGCATAGTCCAGTTGTGAGTCACTTTCACCTTCATTCTTTTGAAGTGCATAACTCACGTCAATTGGAGTCTTGGCAATTTTGAAATCCAAATACTTGAACTTGTCATGTACCTTTTCAATGTAGTGAGACTGTGATAATGCTAGACCTTGTGGAGTCTTGTGAATTCTGATTCCTAATATCACATCAGCAACTCCTAAGTCTTTCATGTCAAATTTGCTATCCAACATGTGTTTTGTAGCATTTATATCTGTCATACTTTTGCTCATTATCAACATGTCATCAACATATAAACAAACAATGACTTCATGACCCGGAGTGTTTTTAATGTAAACACATTTGTCACACTCGTTGATTTTAAATCCATTTGCCAACATTGTTTGGTCAAACTTTGCATGCCATTGTTTGGGTTCTTGTTTAAGTCCATAAAGCGACTTAACAAGTTTGCACACTTTCTTTTCTTTACCAGGAACCACTAAACCCTCAGGTTGTTCCATGTAAATCTCTTCCTCCAATTCTCCATTTAGGAAAGCTGTTTTAACATCCATTTGATGGATTTCAAGACCATACACGGCCGCTAGTGCCACTAACACCCTAATAGATGTTATCCTTGTTACTGGCGAGTAAGTGTCAAAGTAATCAAGGCCTTCCTTTTGTCTATAACCTTTGACAACAAGTCTTGCCTTATATTTGTCAATAGTGCCATCAGCTTTAATTTTTCGTTTAAAGATCCATTTCAAACCTAAAGGCTTATTTCCAGGAGGAAGATCCACCAATCCCATGTATGGTTATCCAAAATTGATTGAATCTCACTATTGACTGCCTCTTTCCAAAATGCTGAATCAGAAGACGACATAGCTGCTTTAAAAGTTTGAGGCTCATTTTCAAGCAAGAATGTCACAAAATCTGGTCCAAAGGAAGTAGATGTTCTTTGACGTTTGCTACGCCTTGGATCTTCTATACTTGGAGTATTTTCCTTTGGTTCTTCCCGAGGTCATTTAGGTTTTTCACTTAACAACTCGCTTTCAGTTTTATACGGATAGATGCTTTCAAAGAATTCAGCATTATCTGATTCCATTACCGTATTAACATGAATCTCGGGATTATCAGATTTATGAACCAAAAATCGACATGCTTTACTATTTGTAGCATATCCAATGAAAACGCAATCTACTATTTTTGGTCCAATTTTAACCCTTTTAGGTAAAGGAACCTGTACCTTTGCTAGACACCCCCACACTTTGAAATATTTTAAGTTGGGTTTTCTTCCTTTCCATTTTTCATATGGAATAGATTGCATTTTGTTGTGGGGTACTCTGTTGAGTATTCGGTTAGCTGTAAGGATAGCTTCCCCCCACAAACTCTGCGGTAATCCAGAACTTATTAATAAAGAATTCATCATTTCTTTTAATGTCCGATTTTTCCTTTCCGCAATTCCGTTGGATTGAGGTGTGTAAGGTGCAGTAGTTTGATGGATAATTCCATATTCCGAACATATTTCTGCAAACGGAGATTCATATTCTCCACCTCTATCACTTCTAATCATTTTGATCTTTTTATTCAATTGATTTTCTACCTCATTCTTGTATTGCTTAAATGCTTCAATTGCTTCATCCTTACTATTAAGCAAATAAACATAACAATATCTAGTGCAATCGTCAATAAAAGTAATAAAATACTTTTTTCCACCTCGAGATGGTGTCGACTTCATATCGCAAATGTCAGTATGAATTAAGTCTAAAGGATTTGAATTCCTTTCAACAGACTTATAAGAATGTTTTACAAACTTAGATTCAACACATATTTGACATTTCAATTTATTACACTCGAATTTAGGCAATACTTCTAAATTAATTAACTTCCGCAAGGTTTTATAATTGACATGTCCTAAACGAATATGCTATAAATCATTTGACTCCAATAAATAAGAAGAAGCTGAAATTTTATTCATACTGTCAACAACCATTACATTGAGTTTGAAAAGGCCCTCCGTGAGGTAGCCTTTTCCAACATACATTTCATTCTTGCTTACAACAACTTTATCAGAAACAAATACACATTTGAATCCATTCTTTACAAGTAAAGAAGTAGAAACTAAATTCTTCCTAATAGTACGAACATGAAGAACGTTGTTGAGCGTTAACACCTTACCGGAAGTCATCTTCAGGAATATCTTCCCATAACCTTCAATCTTGGCTGTTGCATTATTTCCCATGGAAATTTCTTCTTCGGGACCAGCAGTAGAGTAAGTCGCAAATGCTTCTTTGATAGCACAAACATGTCGAGGGGCTCCAGAGTCAATCCACCACTCCTTCGGATTTCCAACTAGGTTGCATTCCGAAAGCATTGTGCAAAGATCATCATTGTCATTATTCTTCTCCACTATGTTGGCTTGTCCCTTCTTATTATCCTTTTTCGGGAGACGACAATCAGGGCTTTTGTGACCAACTTTTCCATAATTGTAGCAGCTGCCCTTGAATTTCTTTTTGTTCTGCTCCTTAGTTTGTCCATAAGACCTCTTCCTCTTCTTACTTTTTGGAGCAGTCTCCTCAACGATATTAGCGCCCATGATCGTTGAATTTCCAAGAGACTTCTTCTCGGCTGTTTTGTTGTCTTCCTCGATCTTTAGACGTATCACAAGATCTTCCAACTTCATTTCTTTGTGCTTGTGCTTAAGATAGTTCTTGAAATCTCTCCACGAAGGAGGCAATTTTTCAATCATAGCAGCCACTTGAAATGCTTCATTCACGACCATACCTTCAGCAATAAGGTCGTGAAAAATAAGTTGAAGCTCCTAAACTTGGGTTCCCACAGTTTTGCTGTCTATCACTTTATAGTCTAGAAACTTGGAAACCACGAACTTCTTCAAGCATGCATCTTCTGTCTTGTACTTCTTCACAAGTGCGTCCCATAATTCTTTCGAAGTATTCATTGCACTGTACACATTGTACAAGTCATCTTCTAAAGCACTTAAGATATAGCCTTTGCAAAGAAAATCTGCCTGCTTCCACGCCTCAACAACCATGAACTTTTCATTGTCCGGCATGTCCGCAGCAGGCACTGGAGGCTCTTCACTAGTGAATTTCTGCATATCAAGTGTGGTAAGCCAGAAGAACACCCTTTGCTGCCATCCTTGAAGTTGGTTCCAGAAAATTTCCCCGGTTTCTCGGCCGGAGGAACAACAGTGCGGCTTGACGAGGCTATCGTCGTTGCACCAACAGTCGCAGAAGGATTTCCATTATCATTTGCCATTTCTTACTGTCAACAACAGAAGAGATCAATTAATGGCAAAACCAAAATAGTAAATAATACTATAATCAATAAACAGTACGTAATAAAAACAACTGAAGTTTTTATATACTGTTTTACAGAAAAACGATGAAGTTTTTATTTTCTTCAAATCATTTTCTGAATTTCAATACTCTGATGAAGTTTTTATATTTTCAAATCAGAATAGTAAAATTCAAACAGAATACAGAATATAATAAATATAATTTCCTTAAGATTGTTATCAATCTGTATTGCTGTAAATAAATAAAACAGTAGTCTTTCTGAAAACAGAAACAGAAAGTTAGTAGAAACAAATTCTGAAAACAGTATTCGAACCTCAAAATAATTTTTAAAACGTTGTAGGAACAAATCGAGCACACTGAATACACAGTGTGTCCTTAAGGAAATTATTCCCCTCAAGTACCTGAGGTTTTGGAATATATCCTCCCAGAATAGAACGATTTAACTCACCGGAGTGTTGGTACCAAAAACGCCGATGAACAGCGAACCACTCGAAGGCTGCAAAACACACTAGAATTTTTGTGCAGAAGAAGAAGAAGATTATCAGAAAATTTCGTAAGTAAATATTCTGGGATTTGATTGCGGGAAATGTAACCCGGACCGGGTCGTGGGTCATGGGTTATTCCGGATTGAATTTTTTTTAATTAATTAAATTAATCAATTAAATATTTGAAAAGAATTTTGTCCAAAAAGATTAATCAATCATAATCAATCAACCTTTGACCAAATCCAAATCCAAATCCGAATCCGATGTTAACCGGACTGGGTCGCGGGTCATGGGTTATTCCGGATTGAATTTTTTTTAATTAATTTATTTAATTAATTAAATATTTGAAAAGAATTTTGTCCAAAAAGATTAATCAATCAATCTTTGACCGAAGCCGAAGCCGAGCGAGCAACGACGACGACGCGGGGCTTGCCTTCTTCTTAGCTCTTTATGAGCTAAAAGATGAGCTTCTCTATATATACACAAAGATTTTCTTTCCTTCTACCAATGAGGGACAAAGTGCATTAGTGAAATGAACTCATTCAAAATGTCACTTCCCTCCATTTCTTTTCCCACCATTTTCCATTCACACCTCTTTTGTTATTAATAAATAATAACAAAACCCAACATGTATTAGGGTAGGTTGTCTATATCAAACCTCTAGAAGTGTGGCTCTTCCCTGGACTCTACGTGAATGCGGGATGCTTTGTGCACCAGGATGGCCTTTTAATTTTTATAAGGAGTTGGACTTGACGATCGTGCAATAGGTTCTTGGTAATATATGTTGTGTGATGCTACTGTCAGAATTTGTATCAGTGTCCTTCAAATATGTAGAGAAATAGAAACAATTCATACATATGAATGGTGATGACAGTTAGCTAGGGTTTAAATTCTTTGACTTTTTTACTCTAATTAGGTGGTGGATATGATAAGAAAATTACCTTTTATTGTTCTAATACAAAACGACAATGTATTAAGCTTGAAATGCCAGACAAATTAAGCATAAGAGGACAGTAGTCTAGATATGCAATAATTCTTGAAGTACATTTTTGATTCTCTTGAATTAATATTCTCTCCAGGTTTGAACAGATCCTCGTCCTTTGCCTTTGCCACTCTTATCAAAATCTTATATTATGTTTTGTTTCTTTCAATAATCCAAGATATAAATATCATAGTGATCGTTAATGCAAATACTCTTTCTTTTCAACCACATATCTTTCTCTAAGTAAAAGTTAAGCCCTTGGGGTGCATGCGATAATACATCTAAGAAATTATTCCATCGAACGTACTTCTCTCTGGATACAGTAATAGATAATGTCTAAGCAAAAGAACTTACACCAACGAGTGATAAAAAAATACTTTTGATATCTCAAAAAGAAATATTCCAAAACTATGTCTAGATTCATTTTCTTACTATATTAATGAGTCATTATTATAGTAATTATTTTAAGTATATTTGTAACAGAAAATTAATTTAATTTTGTAGTCAATTGGAACAAAATTAATTTGGCTATTGAATGAGATTTGAACGTTACTTTTGGTTACAAAATCTTAACGTCTATTACATTTGATAGCCTTAATGGCTTATGATTTTAACGTATAAACCTTTGAAGAGCCTTTATGGCTTAGACATTTTGATCAGATGGTGCATTTCATTTTTTGGACTATATAAGTCCTTTGTGTGGTCACTTTGAAAAAAAAGGGAAAAAAAATCTAAGAAAGTATCTTCTCCTCTTTCTTTTGTGCTGGGTTTTCTTTTATTTAATCTTTGTTGTTTCTGCTCCTAGTTATACTAGAAGGGCTTGTTGAATCCTGGGGGATACGCCTAATTTTATATATCACCGTGTGGGCGAAATATTCTTAAGGACAGTTTCCTTGACACGCCTCAAGCTAAACTTTTTGTTCTCCATAATCATCCAATATTTTCCGACAATCTGTCACGACCCTAAAACCGACCCGGTCGTGATGGCGCCTATTGAAAACTAGGCCAGCCGACACAATTCCCAAATCAAACCATTATTCCATAAAAGCCATTTTTTAAGTCATTAATTAACAAGTAATCTCATAACATAAGTCTAAATAACTAGTGCGGAATAAAAAAACCAGTCCGGCATCGGGGTGTCACAAGTCACGAGCATCTACTAAGGTCTGAATACAACGAAGAGTCCGAAAAATATATTAAAAACAATCTAAGGAGGATAAGAGGGAGAAAAGCAGGGCTGCGAACGCCGGGCAGCTACCTTGCTAACTCTGATGAACCTGCCACCGAGTGATCAAAACCCGCTACCGGGTTCAGAAATACCTGAATCTGTACACAAGGTACAAGGAGTAATGTGAATACGCCAACTCAGTAAGTAATTAAAGCAAATGAAAGCTGAGCAGTAAGAAAACAGAAAATTCCACGTCACAACACTACAGCAAATACAACACATTTTCAAAACAGTACAGAACTCAATTATCTCGTAAAACAAATTCAATTTCAACCTTTTCTTTTAAAACGTCTTTCAATAGTTTCAAATAAGTGAAAAAATAGTGAGTCAAAATGATAGAAACGTAAACAGCACCTCGGGCAAGACATGTACCATAAACCGCCCCTCGGGCAAATATCAACAGAACCAGCCCCTTGGGCTACCTCACAATCGCTCGTAATCAGCCCCTCGGGCAACAACATGAAACAACAACAGGCCCTCGGGCAATATCACATCACTCACACTGGGTACCCGCGCTCACTGGGGGTGTACAGACTCCGGAGGGGCTCGTACAACCCAAGCGCTATAACAAGCCATCTCGTGGCATAAATCAGTCAGGCCCTCGGCATCATAACAATAAGCCACCTCGTGGCATAAATCAATCAGGCCCTCGGCCTCACAATATCATGAATCAGTAACAGCTTGCTGCGGCGTGCAGCCCGATCCCATAATATCCTCACAACATAGGCCCTCGGCCTCACTCAGTCAGAAACCTCTCGATCCACTCGGGCTAACAGTAAAACAGGTGCTCGGTCCAAAATATCTTTTATTGAATCAAAACGGAGTAAATAGAACCGAGTTATCAAATCAGTAAAAATAATATAGCATGACTGAGTGTAAATATTAAACCAAAAACAGTAGTAAAAAGCCCCTAAGGGCCCAAACATTTGGGACGAGGCCCAAACACAACATTCAGCCCCAAACATAGTAATAATTTCCAAAACACAATAATATCAACAGTTTTCAATCAAATACACGACTTAATAGTCGTACGGGACGGACCAAGTCACAATCCCCAACGTTGCACGACCCCACGCTCGTCATCTAGCGTGTGCGTTACCTCAAAGTAGTGAAATGATGTGAAATCCGGGGTTTCTCACCCTCAGGACAATATTTACAATCATTACTTACCTCAAACCGGTCCAAACTCTAGCCCGCGATGCCTTTGCCTCTCGAATCGGTCTCAACTCGCCCCGAATCTAACCAAAATCAGAATCATAACATCAAAATAGGCTAAAGGAACAAAGCCCACGCAAAAATATTCAAATTACATCGAAAATCTTGAAATTGGCCAAACCCAACCCCCGGGCCCACATCTCGGAATTCGATAAAAATTACACCACTAGAATCCTTATCCTCCCACGAGTCTATACATATCAATAACATCAAAATCGGACTCCAAATGGCCCCTCAAATCCCCAATTTACACTCTCCAATTTCAAGCCTTAATTCTCAAATGCTTTAGATCCCATTAATTTCATTTCTAATTAATTAGAAATCACCATAGAATCGAGTATTGAGTTCGAAAACATTACCTCCAAGTATTTCCCCTTCAAATCCCTCTTCAATCTCTCTCAAAAAGCTTCATAGCCGCTCAAAAATGGTGAGGAATGAGCTGAAAATCGCGAAGGCACGAATTTATATGTTCTGCCAAGGGGTTCCGCATCTGCGGTCCAATACCGCACCTGCGACCCCCGCACCTGCGACAAGAAGTACGCATCTGCGGATTTCACTTAAAGTCCCCATCCGCACCTGCGATCAAGCCACTGCATCTGCGCTGCATCCCCAGCCAACTGGCCTTCGCTCCTGTGATAAAAAATGCCGCTTCTGCGGCGCGCACCTGTGGTCCCCAATCCGCAAGTGCGGTTATGACAGAAACACAGCAGCTTCAGCTGCAAACTCTATTTTCCAACTCTCCGATAACCATCCGAAATCATCCCGAGGCCCCCGGGATCTCATCCAAAAATACGAACAAGTCACATATCACTATTCAAACTTATTCCAACCTTCGAAACACTCAAAACGACATCAAAACACTAAATCACCCTCGGATTCAAGCCTAAGGATTCTAAAACTTCCGAAGCAAACGATCAAAAAGTATACCAAACCTCATCCGAAAAACCTGAAATTTTGTATACACGTCATAATTGACACAACGGACCTACTCCAATTTTCGAAATCCCATTCCGACCCTGGTATCAAAATTACCACTACCAACTGGACAACGCCAAAATTCCAATTTCGCCAATTCAAGCCTAAACTACCACGGACCTCCAAAATACATTCCGAACACGCTCCTAAGTCCAAAATCACCCGACGGAGCTAACCAAATCATAAAAATCCAAATCCGAGATCGAATATTAAAAAGTCAAGATTGAGTCAAACCTTTCAAATTTAAAGCTTCAAGCTGAGAATCATCCTTCCACATATATTTCAATTAACCTGAAAACCAAAATCGACGATTTACATAAGTCATAATACATCATAGGGGCTAGTCATGCCCGAGAACTAGCGAGCGAAGTGCAAATGCTCAAAACGACCGGTCGGGTCGTTACATCCTCCCCCACTTAAACATACGTTCGTCCTCGAACGTGCCCAGAGTTGTTCCAAAAGCCAACAAATCGTTGTATAACCTTACCATGCGCATACCCGGGGGTGATCCCACGTCAACCTGCCGCATACAGGTCTAATAACGCAACATGACTGAGCTTTTGCAATCAAACCTAGCCCATGAACCTTAGAACCCAAATTTCCACTTCCGAAATTATCTACAGGATCAGAACCTCACATTTACACACCGAATAAATCTGAACACGCTGTATCAAACCCTATCTGTAACCCAAGATGTAATCACATGACATACCATATAACTCAAACACTCGTAGCGATAACTTCAAATCACAGTAGCTGCTCAAACAACCCAATACCGGTAATAAGCGCCTTATCAAGCAAAGCCTCATTCCAGCACTTCCGTATACTGCCAATGATGAAAGAAACACGCAGAAAGTCATAACCATTCCTCAGATCAACCACTCATGAAGCTCCCTCTCCTTTGGCAAGGACCATAGTAAATTCCTAAGCCGAATCCCGGTGTTATCCTTCTAACATGCTGTAATCGAATCCGATAGTATTCATTTTAGATCTCAGTGACCTCATCTCATCCAACACGACTACTCTAGTCACATGACACAACGATACAATCTAGATCCACAACCCGTGCGACCCGCGCACCAATGAGCAACTGTCCAAATGTACTCAATGATGGAAAAAATGACTCAAATAAGAGAGCTGTACCGCAAACTCACCAGTACCACTACCACACAATGCTGAGAACTCATCACACATCGTAGAACCATAACACACGAATCTAACCTGAAGGATCATACCTCCACATAACCTCGCTGCAACGCGCGACCCTATCCAAACACTGGTCCACATGAAACACCTCAAGTCACTATGCTCAAAATCAACAACCACACGCAATTTGATGTCTAGTACCAAAAGCAAATCAGCATAACAACGACGAAACAAATGACATGACACCACACCAACCCGAAAGAACACAACTGATACGCCATCCACCGAGCAATACCTAGTACTCTTCCCGCTCGAATTCCACTCTGAGACCCCAATTGAACCGAACCATATGTGCCTATAACCAACAAATCATAACGCCTCGCAATACAGAAAGGTAACTCATAGATCAGTCCAGAACACTAATAAGCTCAATAACAATCGAATCAACACATCCCTCAACAATAGCAACTCGGAGCCAACAAAGCCGACTCGATGCAAAACACATACATATTGGCTTACCAATGAACCCCTTATCAAGGAGTCCCTAAAGCTGCTCCTTCAACTCTTTTAACTCCGTCAGTGCCATACGATACGGTGCCAGGCACCAAATCAATACTGAAATCAACAACCCTGTCCGGAGGCATGCCCAGCCGCAGGAACATAATTCGCCGAACCTCGCCACTCAATCCGTGGAATCCCCGGCATAGCCAACATCGCCGTCTTAGCGTAACAGTCCAGGATAACACGACACGGAGACAACCAGTCCATATCCAATATCACATCAAAATCTAACACACTAAGCAACAAAGGATCCACTCGGGTCTCCAAACCCCCGATAGTCACCACACAAGGCCGACACACGCGACCCACAACCACAACATAGCCTGTTTATGAGAACTCCCAGTCCCCAAATCCATATAACACACGAATCACCATATCCGATCCCAATTCCACCGTCTGAATATAACACAACTCTAATACCCAATCACTCCACGAGGGATACTCCTAAAATTCTTCTGTGCCACCAGCAAATTCGAATATCAACAGTCGATCAAACAAGAGAATGTCGCAATACCAATGACGTATTATTAACTCAATCACATTGCCCTTTCTGAAATGTATGCCCTCTTCAAGCTACATCGTTTAGCAATATCATTTTCCTAATCATCTAAAACTGCCCGTGTTGCCTAAGAATTTATGACTTTCCTTTTAGAACTGAACAGTGACTTTACACATGCAATCTCAACCCTTCACAACATACCGCATATACCATGCCATCCTATGTCAAATATGAAGACTTCGTAATCCATTCCGATCCATAAGCAACTACGTAATCAACTAGCCATGAACTTTCCATTTGATCCCATCTAGAAGAAAATCATTATACATCACATGCTCCTCACGCCAGTCGAAACTATACATCCCTAACAGTGGTAGAAAACCATCAAGAACTCTCTGAATCCCATTTGCACAAAACCAAACCGTCATGATTGAATCCTTTTAGCTCATCCAAACTACGTAGGTCACCACAAACCCAAGAGCATTGCCACGAGACATCTGTAGAAACTCATTACCCTATAAGCACCCAAAGAACTAATCATATCCCTTATCATGCCGATCCGACCTACTACCAAGCTGTCCTATTTATCCCAAGCTTCTTCTGATTTACCCTCGAACTGATACTTCTTCTTGCCATGATACTGCATAATACCGCAATCCTCAACCCAGACTCACCACACGAGACCCAAGCATATACCACACCTTCTAAGGCCCATAACCCGCTGAATACTCTCTCAAATATCCCCAAGAGCACCACATTCCGAATACTTACCCTGAAGCGACCTCCTACAAATCTAAAGTCGTTACCTTCACTTTCCTGATACTGAGAGGAGGTCCATCACTTCCAAGTCTGATCTGTATTTGATGGAAGCACTGGATGGGTTCCGATCTATTAATCTGCCAGCTATAATAATTGAGCACATGCAAAAGGTAACAACTTTCAAAGATGGAAACCATGGTCTTCCGTATGGATTTCTTCTCACGCATGTCTTCAAGTTCTTCGATGTGCCTTTGGGAAAATCCAAGATAGGGACCAAGAAGCAGACCTTCTCTCAAGCTACTTTGGAGGAATGTGAATGTGTCGAAAAGGGTGGAGGGGTAGGAAGTACTTCAACAATCTCCCAGCTTATCAATGCCCAGAATAGTGCTACTGAGGAGATTAGGAAGTTGAAGGCAAGGAATGCCATTTTGGAGAATCAGCAGGCTCAAGGGGCACCAGGGTCAAATTCAGAGGTTGCTCGTCTGACCAAAGAAAATGCTGATCTCAGGCAACAGGTTGAGAACCTGAAGGAGAAACTGCTTGCAGAGCAAATGTCGTCCAATGCCTGAATTGATCTCGTTCTCAATACTCTTGCTGCAACTTCTAAGCCCTCTCCTTCTAGTGTCCCCTAGGCTAACCCTTCAATGACCGGTTTCTGGATTATCTCCTTTGTTTTTTATGACTCTATGGTAGTTGTTTTTATTTTTCTTTTGTGGTGTGGATGGAATTTCCTTGTATTGCTCCTGATGATAACAATCCAAATTTGCCTTTGCTGTAATGGCAAAGGCATATGTTTTATAAAAAGTAATGAAAACTATCCTCTTTTGCTATGAATGCTTATGTTTCTCTACTTCTCTTGTCTATCATGTGGTGTGCACATATGTGGCATGATTTAGCTAGGCTATAGACTTCTTTGTGATGATGGCCTGCTTGTGTATTTTTAATGATGCCAAAAGGGGGAAGTATAATTGAAACATGGATCTGATTAAGGGGGAAGCATAAAGTCAGGGGGAACTTGTGAAGTTCCTGTTACTTCATCTGGTTTATTTTTCTCTAAATATGTGTTATCAATTTGTAAGTTTGTCATCATCAAAAAGGGGGAAATTGATTGGTTTACAGTACCTTAGCTTTATGTTTTGATGATCTAACAAACTTACTGTCAAAGAACCAGATAAGGGACCTGACACACTTGGTACACAACTCAAATCAACGGACTCAAGCTAATGTGAGTTGCTATGACTTCAGAAGATAAAGAATCAACACAGGGACCTGATCCCCTTGTGTTTCCCTGACAGCAGTACAAAGTCAATTGTCTACAGCTGGAAAGTGACTGCCTGCACTTTACACGCAAGCGGTGCAGCACAGTACTGCAGTCACTCCCCTTTGACCAACCAAGTGATTACATCATTCAAGTGATGCCATCCAAGTTGTATTAACAAGAGCTTACAACAAAATATCACTTGAACACTTGAGTATTCATTCAAGCACTCAAACCGTTCTTCAGTTGAGTATTCAATTCTCAAGTGCAATTAAGAACAAAGTACGACATTACTACGGACCAGTTCCTACATCAAGTATTTTGTATGTCCTTAGTTGAGTTGTAACTTTTTATTTGTTCTTCAATGTAATTCCTACTTTGCTTATCTAGAAGCTTTAATTAGGAACCCCTTGTAAAATCATAAACCTTCAGTGTTTGTGTTGTGACTAGAGTTAGTCATGATTTGAAAGTATTTGTAATAGGTGTATTGCAAAGTGGCTTGCAATAGTTGTATTACAAGTTAGTGAGGGATTAAGAGTTTAATTCCTAGATTGCATAGGTTGTAATCTAAAAGTTGATCATAGTGAAGTTGAAATCCTACCAGTGTAGGTCGTGGTTTTTTATCCCCTTGAGCAGGGATTTTTCCACGTAAAAGTTCACTGTCCCATTTACTTACTGTTTCGTTAGTACTACCAGTGGAAACCTATTGAGGACCTGGTCTATGTATAGCTTGCTGGACTCATATATTCTATCAAAGATCAACATCACATTCGAATGATCAACAAGGGAACGAGAAAATCGCCGAACATGATGCATTAAAACAATTAATCGCAGAACACGTCGACAGCGCCCTTCAAGCTTTTGTTAGTGGATTGCCAACTGCGCCACCAACTCCTCCTCCAAACAATACCGCGACTATAGAAAACCCACGCTCGGGACTTGCTAATTCAGGAAGCGGAGGAACTCCCAGTGAATCTCATGATGGAAGGTCATGTACACCAAATAATTCTGATTTAGAAAGTTTGGTACTAACTTTGCAGAAACAGCTGAAAGAGCAGAATGATCGCATAGACCAAATACCTGGCGTACCACCCATGATAAAAGGAGTGGATGTTGATAAATATTCACAACAGCCCCGGAAGCCAAGTGCAGCACCTTTGCCGATTCCTAAGAAGTTCAAAGTGCCTGATATTCCAAAATATGATGGAACAATTGATTCACGAGATTTTTATAACCGCGTTTACAATTGGCATGAAAGGCAACAATTTAACCAAGCAAGAAATTGAATCAATGTTGGTCAAAAAATTTGGCGAAACACTCACGAAAGGAGCACTAACATGGTACTCTCTCTTACCTAAAAACTCTATTGATTCTTTTGCTGAGCTTGCAGATTCATTTATTAAAGCATATTCAGGAGCTCAAAAAGTTGAGAAAAGGATGGAAGACATATTTAAAGTAATACAAGGGGATACTGAGCTACTCAAGGAATTTGTGGATAGATTTCAACGTGAAAGGATGATGCTACCGCGAGTACCTGATAATTGGGCAGCCATGGCGTTTGCAAGTGACTTAAATGAAAAAAGCTCAGAAGCCACGGGGAGACTTAAGGAAAGATTACGATAATTCCCTGCTCAACATTGAATGATGTGCATAATAGGTACATCATGAAGCTGCGGATAGAAGAAGACACGATCACTCAGGCAAGGGGTGATGAAAGAACAAGTTCGAGACGACCAGAATCTGAAAAAGGTCCGGTAAAAACATGTACAAACCTTACATGGGACCTGCAGGACGGAATCCACGGTCTAATCAAGAAAATGTATGGTATGATTCTAGATCAAGGCATAGAGATACGGGTTCATAATCCAAGTTCGAAAAAGGGCGAGATGCGCGAGATAGTAATGCTAATACAAATGCAAGGATTGGTGATTACAATTTTAATATTAGGATTTCTGAGTTGGTAGCTGTTCTAAGGAGTATGGGAGATAAGGTGCGATGGCCGAAATAAATAAGATCAAACCCTAGCAGAAGAAATCCAGATATCTGGTGTGAGTTTCATAATGACCATGGCCATAAAATAGCAGATTACATATTATTACAAGGTGAAGTAGAGCATTTGTTAAAACAAGGTTATTTAACTGACTTGTTCAGTGAGAAAAGTAGGCAATCTTATATGAAGAATAGACAAGAGCCTCTGAAACCTCCGTAACCAAAAAGAACGGGTTAACGTGATAAGCGGTGGAGAAGAGGTCAACAGTGTGACATATACGGCTGCAAAGAAGACATCAAAAGTCACGGTTACGCATGGGATACGAGTTCGCCAAGTTTTGTAGGAAGACAGTTTAACATTTGATGATGCAGATGCAGATGGCTTGATAATCCCTCACAATGATGCACTGTAATGTCTTTACTTGTACATGATACTAATGTGAAGCGAGTTTTGATTGATCCAGGTAGCTCCGTAAATATTATTCTTCTGAGAGTGGTAAATGAGATGCAAGCTGATGACAAGATGGTGCCGAAAGCAAGTACCTTATCTGGATTCGATAATTCAAGCATTGTCACAAAAGGGGAAATAGTGCTTACCACATTTGCGGAAGGAGTTATCAAGGATACAAAATTTTAGGTGATAGATACGGACATAGCTTATAATTTGATTCTTGGTAGGCCGTGAATTCATGATATTGATGTTGTACCATCTACTTTACATCAAGTTATTAAGTTTCCTTCGCAAAGGGGGATTTGACAAATCCGTGGAGATCAGCAGGATTATAAAAGTATCAATTCAGCTGCGGATTCGAGCACAATGAACGATGATGCAAATAAGAAATAGCAACTATAGAATTCAGTTATGGACATAAAAACACAAACCTCAACTGAAAACGGTCAAGGATAGACGGATGTAGATTCAAGACCTGATGTCATTCAAGAGCCAGAAGAGAATGAAAGCATCAAAACAACTATTGAAGAACTCGAGGCTATCACACTATCCGAGCAGTGGCCATATAGAAAAGTTTATGTTGGAATGAAGCTAAGCCTGGGAATGAAAGGTAAACTTGTCAAATTTTTACAAGCTAATGCAGATTGCTTTGCTTGGTCGTAGGTGATGACCCACAAGCTGAATGAAGATCCATCATATCCACCAGTCAAACAGAAGAAAAGGAAGCAGGGATCCTTCAAAAATAAGGTGATAAAGGATGAGGTACAAATACTTTTAAAAATTGGGTCAATACGAGAGGTAAACTATCCTAACTGGCTAGCTAATACTGTAGTAGTACCAAAAAAGAATGGGAAATGACGAGTTTGTGTAGATTATACTGACTTAAATAAAGCTTGTCCTAAAGATTCATTCACTTTACCGCACATAGATCAACTAATTGATTCAACTGCAGGTCATGAGTTGTTAAGTTTCTTAGATGCCTATTCAAGGTATAACCAGATAAAGATGGACCCTTTAGATGAAGAAAAAACTTCCTTTATCATAGACAGGGGAACTTACTGTCATTAAGTCATGCCTTTTGTTCTAAAAAATGCTGGAGCCACATACCAAAGATTAGTAACAAAAATATTTCAAGAACATCTGGGAAAGATTATGGAAGTCTACATTGATGATATGCTAGTCGAATTGGCACAGGTAGGAGAACATATCCAGCATTTGTCGGACACTTTTCAGATTCTCCGCAAGTTCAATATGAAGTTAAATCCAGAAAAATGTGCCTTTGGCGTGGCTTCAGGTAAATATTTAGGTTTTCTTGTTTCTAATCGAGGTATTGAAGTTAACCTTGCACAGATCAAAGCCATATAGGAGATACCAGACATACTCACGAGAAAAAAAAAGGTGCAGAGGTTGACAGGTAGGATAACAGCTTTGAGGAGATTTATTTCCAAATCCTCGAAGAAAAGTTTTAAGTTCTTTTTAGTATTGAAAAAGCAAAACCAATTGAGTGGACTGATGAATGTCAACAAGCTCTCAGAAATCTAAAAGCATATTTGTCAAATCCACCCCTATTGGCTAAACCGAAGGATGGACAAAGGTTACTCATATATCTCGTCGTGTCAGAAATAGCGATAAGTGGAGTATTGGTACGAGATGATAAAGGTAAGCAATCTCCAAATTATTATGTTAGCAAATCTTTGTTCGATGTTGAAACTCGACATCCTCACTTAGAAAAACTTGCTTTAGCATTAATTATGGCATCTAGAAAGTTGAGGCCTTATTTTCATTGTCATCCTATCTCTGTGGTGACCGCTTATCCCCTAAGAAATATATTGCATAAGCAAGAGCTGTCAAGTAGGTTAGCTAAATGGGCTATAGAACTCAGTGAATAGGATATCGTGCACCAACCTAGAACTGCAATAAAATCACAAGTATTAGCAGATTTTGTGGCAGATTTTAGCGCAGGAATAATTCTTGAAGCAGAAAAGGAACTACAGGTATTCACCGGATCTAATCCGGGTACTTGGACCCTAGTTACTGACGACTCCTCGAATGTTAAAGAAGCGGGTTTAGGTATTGTTCTAATCCCACCTTCGGGGGAAATCATAAGGCAAACAATAAATTGCCATCCCATTACTAACAATGAAGTAGAGTACGAGGCTGTAATTGCAGGTCTGGAACTGGCACGAGAACTCGGAATAGAGCAGATTATAATCAAAAGTGATTCGCAGCTGGTAGTTAACCAGATGCAAGGGACTTACATAGCTAGAGAGGTACGAATGCAGCAATATTTGGAAAAGGCATGAGAATTAATCAGACAGCTCCAATCATGGAAAATCGTGCAAATACCCAGGGAGGAAAATGCAGAAATAGATGCGCTGGATAATCTCGCATCTGTTGTAGAAGTAACGAATGCAGAAAATGCTATCGTAATATATTTGTTTCATTCGGCACTCGACCAAGATAAAAATAAGGTAAATTTCAATAATTTAACTTGGGATTGGAGAAACGAATTTGTTAACTTTCTGCAGTACGGAATTCTACCTGAAGACAAGAAAAAGGCTCAGTCGCTTTGATGAAAAGCTGTCGCTACTGTTTGGTTCATGGAAACCTGTATCGAAAGATGTTCGGAGGACCTTTAGCAAGATATATCGGATCTTCTCAAATAGAATATGTGATGAGAGAATTACATGAGGGATATTGTGGAAATCATGCAAGAGGAAGATCCTTGGTAAAAACTCTAATACGAGCATGATATTATTGGCCAAAAATGGAAGAAGATGCAGAAAGTTTTGTGACCAAGTGTGAAAAATGCCAACGATATGGCAATAACATACATCGCCCAGCGGAGCTATTACATCCGGTTGTTTCACCATGGCCTTTTATGAAGTGGAGAATGGATATCGTGGGACCACTGCTACAAGCTTAATGAAAGGTGTGGTTTTTATTAGTATTAATGGCTTATTTTTCCAAATGGGTAGAAGCAGGAACCTTCAAACAGGTGCGGGAGAAAGAAGTCATGGACTTTATTTGGCGAAACATTATATGCCGGTTCGGAGTTCCAAAAGAAATTGTATGTGATAATGTCCCGCAATTTAGTCATGAAAATCATAAAAAGTTTTTAGAGTTGGCAGATTAAAAGGATAACTTCCACGCCCTACCACCCTGTGGCCAATGGACAAGCCGAATCAATAAACAAAGTTATTATTAATAACTTGAAGAAAAGATTAGATGAGTCAAAAGGCAAATGGCCTGAAGTGTTACCAGGAGTCTTATGGGCTTATCGAAAGACAGCAAAGACATGTACGGGGGGGGGGGGGGACGTCCATTTTCACTTATTTATGGTGCTGAAGCCTTAATTCCAGTTGAAGTAGGTGAACCAAGTACAAGATATACACAAGCAACTGAGGAATCAAACGAGCAAAATATGCGAATAAATTTGGATTTGCTCGAAGAAAGGAGAGAAGCGGCTCTAATAAGAATGGCAGCTCAGAAACAAATTATTGAGCAATACTACAACCGGAAATCTCATCTTAGATACTTCAACATTGGGGACTTCGTCCTCAAAAAGGTTTTTCAATCAACAAAAGCAGCTAATGCAGGGAAGTTGAGTCCAAATTGGGAAGGACCCTATAGAATTCAAAGCATCGTTGTAAAGGGAGAATATGAGTTGGAAACCATGAAAGGCAAAGTACTACCATCAAAATTGGAATGTTGTTCATTTAAAGAAGTGTTACTTCTAGGTAAAAGAAGTACCCATGGTCAAATATCACTCAAATATGATTTTATTTTGTTCTTTTTAATTATACTAGACAATTTAGATGATAGGCATAAAGCTAGCCCGTACCAAATGATGATATTAGACCCGAAAGACCCGAGGAATATTGAAATTACCCCCGTTCTAGGTTACAACCCTTCTGATGGAGAAAAAGGGTAAGCAGTTATCATCTAAATGTATACCTTCGAGTCCCGCGTGTATTTTCCTTTTCAAGGAATGGACCAAAAGGAAGAAACAATCCAGTGCTCAAGATTTCATACTTCAAAGCTATAACACTGGGGGGGGGGGCTATATATATATATATATATATATATATATATAAGAAGACAAAAAGTCAGAATAAAGCCTGAATCAGCCTAAGAGCCAAAAATCAATCCTGAATCAAAAACCTTCGAAGAAACCTTGAGAAGGTGTAAAACTCGCAAAAAGGACACAAGATGGATACAAGATATAATCCAAGTTCTTATGAGTTTTTAGGTTAAGGTCAATAATTAGTCACGGAACAATAGACCCGAAATTTTGAAACCTACTATAGATAAAGCAGTTGTAAAAGAGTTGCAAATGTTGTATTGCATAAATGAAGAATGATGTACAAAATTTAAAAGTTCAAAGCATAAAACTTCCTCAAATTATTTCTTTTTCTACTTCTTTCATATATTTATACCAATATGAAGATGAGACATCATCTTCATTAGCGTCGCTTATAAAAGGGCCCTTTTTTATAAAAGTTTCATGTCTATCAAACTCGCGGACGTTAAAGCATTTTTTTAATGCAAGATTGAATGTCAAATAGTGGAAAAAAAACTCAAACATCAAATAGGAGGAAAAGAAAGCTGAGATCTATCTATGAAACTTTGTAAATACAAAATACTTGTTTCATCAAACCTCAGAACAAGATAGGGGTAAACCAACAACCATTCCAAAAAAAAAACTTTCCACCAAAAAGTTCTAAACAAAACAATCAAGTAACATAAAACATTAGAAGGCATCATCCACTGGAACATCAGCAACGGGAGCATCATTGACGGAAGAAGAGGGGCCAGCTTAAGAAGAAGAGGCTTGAATATTAACTTCACCAGGAGCAAGTCCATCATCTTCGGTAACTTTACCTTCAGGTGAAGGAAAGCTTTGACTCTGCTAAGTTTTTTCAATTGCCTCTTTAGCTTTAGCAATCTTAGTATTAAGGTCAAAACCCTCCTAGCTGGCTTCCATTAGAGTCTCGAGGCGAGTATTCAAAAAATCTCTACTCACGTCGAGTGACAACTTATCCTCGAGAGCCTCATAGTCTTTCTCCCACTGATCAATCTCGGTTATCAACTCTTCATTCTCTATTTTGGAAGCATCAAAAGCTGCCTTCAAAGAGGTAAGGGAACTTTCCAAAAATTTAACCTTATCAGTAGAGACACGGAGATCTTCTTAAGCTTGAGTGAGTGTTTGAACCAACTCTCCTGAATAATAGCCCATTTGGCCAAGCTGCAAAAATCAACTTATTTTGAGAAGTGCTTTTTAAGTGCTTTTGTCAAAAATACTTTTGGTGAGAAGCAGTTTGTGTTTGGCTAATTAATTTGAAAACCACTTCTAAGCAGCAATTAGTGTTTGGCCAAGCTTTAAAAAATTGCTTCTAAGTGTATTTTTCTCAAAAGTGCTTTTCAGAAAAGTGCTTTTGGAGAGAAGCTACTTTATTCTGCTTCTCCAAAACTGCTTCTCCTTCTCCTCAAAAGCACTTTTTTTCTTTTCAAAAGCTAGGCCAAACACCTTAATTTTAGAAGAAAAGCACTTTTGACCAAAAAAAAGTGCTTTTGCCTCAAAAAAAGCTTGGCCAAACAGGCTATGAGTCTCTTTCTGGTTAAGGAGTTCCCTCAAACTCCTTATATCTTTGGTTGCCTTTGAAAGATGATTAGCAAATGAGGATTCAAGGATATCCTTATCCTTACCAACTTGACTTGAAGAAGCCTTTTCAATCGCTAACTCAGCAGCGATCATTTGCATTTGTTTCTCTAAGGCATCCTTCTCCTCTGCCAACACTTCCTTTTCCAGTTGAAGACCTTCAAATTGCTCTTTCCAATTGTCAACCTCGGTGCGGTAATCAATAATTTATTGGTCAACATGGACGATCCTTTTCATTAGTTCAGTACCTATCAAAATGGATCTATAAAAAAAAAGGTTATGGATAAAACGAAAAAAGAAGAAAGAAGGAGTAAACTCAAACTCGAACCTTTAGAGATGAATGAACAATATCGTTCATCCAAGTCAACAAACTATGACTCTCCAACTTTACCTTCTCCATAGGACCGAGCAAAGGCTTCAACCATACGTTGGCTTGACCTGACTTCTTCAATAAGTTCCCACCTTCAGGAACCTCGACAACGATTTTCTTTATCGCCTTCTTGCTACTGGAAGGATCAACTTCTATGTGAGAAGTAGTAGCAGTTGAAATGGCAGATGAGGTGAAAGCAGTCACGGGGGGAACATCAGCTGCAACTTCAGGTAAGGGAACTCGAGGATAATAGGTATCGGAAAAGAGGTAAGGCGAAACTCCTCAGAAACGGGTTCAAAGGCTTCCTCACTTCTGAAGCTATGAGTAAATAATTGTTCAGCAGAAGTAGGGGGGATCATTCACTTCTTCATCAGAGATCACTAACGGGGAACTTTCTGGCTCGTCCAAAGGTCTAGAGGGAAGTGAGCTTGATGGAGGGGTAACTTCAGCATCCGAAATAACGCGTCTCCTGACTCGGGGCTTACGAACTAAAGAACCCTCCTCTGGTTCTTATTCACCCACAGAGCCACGGGCTCCATCAACCTTTCTTTTTGAAGAAGAGCTCAAAAATTCTTTCTTGAGCAAGACTCACGGTAAGTCTTGTGGATGAAACAGAAGTAGGATTGACGCTACGAATAGGAAATCCTAGTAAAGGAAAAAAAGGCATGGTAAGAAACTCTTAAGTTAGCAAAAGAAAGAAAGAAAAAGACTAAGCAGGAAAAAGTACCTTGTGTCTTAACTCTCCAACCGAATCTTTGTGAGAGATATTTCCAAGATCTTTTCTCCATAGGGGCAACGGATAGTAATTTCTCTACCCAAGCACGGAAGTTAGGAATTTCCTCAAAAACTTCCATGGTTGCTAAAAAAATAGGCACGAGAATACATGATTATCTTTTTTGAGAAAGGAAAAATACAGGGTAGAAGTACTTACGTGCAAAATTCCATTTTTCTTGAAAAAACATGTTTTCTTCACCCACCATAGTACTAGTGAGAGCATCAACAAAGCGGGCATACCAGCCACGGTCTCTGTCATCTTCAGGCTAACCAATACTCTCTTACTTCTGGCCACAAGGGAAAACACCCCTTCACGAAATAATTTAGGGGAGTAAAGATGACGGAAAGCAAAAGGAATAGAAGCCAAGTTCGACAAATAACCGCGGCATGCAACATCTCTCCAAACAATAGGACCAATCTGTCCTAAGCACACATTGAAGTAACGGAAGAATTCAATAATCACTGGATCAATATAAGGCTTAAAGCCTAGGGTAAAGGGATATGTGTATACGAAGGAATAACCAGTCTGATATGAAGTTATTCTCTGGTTGGCACCAGGAACTAAAATGGGGAAGTCAGGTTTCCAATAACATTCTATTCGAACGAGAGCGAGAAGACCACTAGTAATCAAAGTTGGGTAACGGTGAACACGATCAAGGGGAGCCATGGAAGAAACTTGACTCTTTATAGATTCACAATCAGTTACAAAGGAAAACTCTTGAGGAACAATTTCATCGGCAGTGGGTTCAAGTAAAGTTTCAATTGAATCTTTATCTCTAGAAGAAGATCTTGGGGTTATAGGAGCCCTAGGTCTAGAAGAGGACGGATTGACAGCACTACTTTGAGAGGGGGAACCATGGTTAGAAATAGAACCAAGGCCACGCAGCCTACCACCCCTTCTACATCTAGTAGGGGCATTAGAAGAAATAAAATTGTCGACAATTACAACTTTGTGAGGATCAAGAGAAGACATGATTATCTAAAGAAGAATAAGGAAAAAATATAGTAATACAAAAGGACGAAGGAGGAAAGGCTTCAGGAAATCAAAAAGGGGTGAGGTATTTATAAGAAGACACGACTATTAAGGTCATTATGAAGCGCCATAATAGAGTCGTCACTTCGTGACTGATGCGGCTGCAGAAAAGCCCTAAAAAGCGCTGAGGAACTGAAGAAACAATTTGCAAAAGCCACGTGGAAAGATCATTAAATGAAAGTGATATGCGTCGCATCAGTTCAGAAAGAGCTATGATTACATTTGAAAAAATGGCGGCAGGGAATTCCCGCCACAAATGCTTTCCACTTCCCCAAATATTCAGTAGAAAATATTCAGTGAAGTGGGGGGACTATCTGTATTGGTGGTGAAAAAGCATTACGCGTGGAATATTGGAATGCTGACATGGCATGGCACGTGGAACAATGATATGGCGACAAGTGATTTTCTTAACTGATAGAGAAGAGAAGGCGCGGGAAGAAATACCCATGAGACAGGTACGAAAAAGAGAACCGGGCTTAACAGTTGGCAAAGAATAAATGAGGACAGAATGAATAAAGAATCAAAAGAAGGAAAGGTACATGAACCAGAAGTAGATAAGAAAGGGGAATCAGAACATATATGAGGCATTTATAGCAATAAATACGTCAGTTATAAATATCCGAGATAATGGGCAATCGATATGTTAAACTACCCAAATTATGTGGAAAAAACCGTTACTATTGTATATTCCTATATAAGGACACAGATTTCTATTTGTAGGGACAGATCTGAGACAATGTTGAAATATACTCTTTACTTTTCTGTTTTCTCGAAATTCTCTACCTTGACTTTGAAATTTGTCTATCAGTCAGTTCCTAAGTTATTTTTATTAATTTCCTTTGATATCATTGTGAAAGTGAAGTAAAACTTGGTTATCAGTAACCCGTTTTCTTCTAAAATTAGTTTTTAGCCAAAAGACTTATTTTTGGTTAAACAGGGTTCGGGAAAGGACCGCACGACAGAGGCGAATACAATTTTAAATTTATGGGTTCCTATTGTCACACCTCCTTTTATTTTACTACACCCCGTGAAGGGTATAATAGAGGAGTTTTTCCAATTAAAGGACAATCGAAACGGGATTTATTTGTTAAGATCAGAGTCGACACTTGGGAGATTTATGGTGTCCCAAGTCACCGATTTGAATCCCGAATCGAGGAAATTATTGACTCTGTTTAACAGTCCGCGAACCAGAAATCCGAGTAAGGAATTCTGTTAACCCGGGAGAAGGTGTTAGGCATTCCCGGGTTCCGTGGTTCTAGCACGGTCGCTCAACTGCTATATTTGGCTAAAGTCTGATTTTAACACAATTATGAACCTATGTGCAATTTATAGAATTCTTTAACCGCTTTTAATTAATTAATTTTTATGAAAGTGAACGTTGTTTAAGAGCGTGTTTTTGGATCACGTCACATGAAATGCACCCGGATCCTCGACACCTCTTATTCAACGTTTTGGGATTTATATTTGGGTCGCATGAAATGCACACCCGTAGTTAAGAAGGTAAAATTATTAAATGCGCGCCTAAAATGTCTAGCGTCTTGGTAACTTTGCGGGAGGCCATGAAATTCGCTAAATGGCACGCCATGAATTTCTAAAATATTTTTAATAAAGCAATTAAAGAGGGCCACGCAATTTTTGATTTTATTTGGCGCGACGCACCTCAATTTATTCTTAAAGGACAACCTAAAAACGAACTAGTATTATCTATAAGAATTGTCTCTAAAAAAAACTTAATTTGTTAACATTATGAATTAACTAACATTATGGCATTCAAGGAAATTCGGGCTCCAAGCTCAAGTCCGAACCCGAACAAGGCGATCTCCGTTTCTGAAGAAACCCTTAGCTCGAATCCGCTACTTAACTTGAGAGGCCCAGGCCTACAATGTTTCAATTATTTAATGGATTGGTTATCAATTCAGTCTTGGGCCTAATAACACGCCTCAATTTCAATCTGGAAAGTCTAACTAATTTAAAAGGGAAAATTTACCAAAGCTTTGGGCCAAAAATTGAACTACTTTTGAAAGGTGGGTCAGAAGCGAGAATGAACGGATGCGTGAACGCAAAGATAGGCAGCTGATTTCCAATTCAGGCCCAATCGAGGGCCCAAATCTTTGGGGAAAACTGGGCATCGGCGAAGAGCAAGACTCCAAATTCAGTCTTTACCCAAAGCAAGTGATTCTTTCACGTTTAGCCACAAGCTAACAGATTTCACTATCAATCAGTAATCAATATACCAAGCTACCTCTTAACACTATCAGGTGCGACTGTTTGATTGCAGATTTTTCAGATGCCTATTTTGGATTCGAATGCGACTGGACTTGACTACTCCTCATGGAAACCAAAGCCTTTCAGTACTAACACCATTCAATTCACACAAGACAACATGCTAGTTATTTGAAATTTTTAAAAGAACTCTAATTCAAACTCATTCTTCAAGCAATGAATACTAGGATCAAAGATGGAATTGACATGCAAATACCCATTCTAACTCACTCTGTAGCCTTTTATACTTAAACAAAACTCGACTTCAGCATTTGAAATAAGCTGACAACAACTTCAATATATTTCCCAGCAAAGAGATCTGATGACTAAACTTAAATAAGGCAGAAGTTTCGATTAAAACTCAGAATAATGGGAACATGACATATAACCAGATTTGACTAAACCTAATCCTAATCAGGCATCCATAATAATTCAGAAGCATGCTAAATTTCGATTATACAATACCAAAGTCTAACTACTAACTCAAATGGTGTGACCCAAGTTTCATAATAGCCTTATGCCAAACATGCTAATAACACTCATTTACCTAAACCAGAATTCAATCCATTAAGACAACAAACAGATTTCAGATGTAAAATCAGAGCAAGACTATTAAATCAATAAAGTACAAAGATGCCATGCTTCAAATTCAGCCTTTCATTTCAATCTTCAAGTTCACTTCAAACATTGAGGCTCAAAGTAGATACCTGGATATAGAATACAGAATTTCAGCAAGGGAATGGTGAGATCAACAGCAGTTAAGCAGCAAAACAACCATAAAAATCAACTCCAACCAAGAATGAGGTGCAGCAAAAACAGTCCCAATCAAACAGTAGCCCAGCGAGCTTTAAACCAACTTTAACGACCAGATTCAACCCATTTTATACTCAGATGAGTCCAGATTGTTTAAAAATTTGAGAAGAATTTAAAACAAATCACTGAAGAGACCCAATGAAATAGTAAAAGTCAGCCGTTTGGTATTTCTGTATTTTTTCTATCTCCTTTTTGCTTTTCCCCTCCCAGATTTTCAGAATGTTTAGCCTTTTTATTTTTCTGGATTTTAAGCTCTTCCCCCCTGCCTTCTCAGGCACGAAAGAGTGCCTTTCATATGCAAGCAAATAGGGCCAATAGCAGATTTTATTCTTGCACTCCTAGTCCTTTTTAATTTCTGCTTTTAGCTTAAAGATCCCTCAAATTTTGACTTGTTTTCCAAGTTAAACTACCCAAAAGCCTGAAATTGGCTGGACACCCCTGCTAGAAGCTTCCTATTTCGGTTACACTAGAGATTCCCTAACCTGAACTTCCTAAAACACCCCCCAAGTGTCTTGAATTTACCCCTTGAACCTCACAGAACAAATTAAAATGGGTCTGTATACTTCAGGTCTTGGGCCTAGAATCTTCAGGGCCTGAATCCAATTGAATTCAGACCCAAACCAATCAAAGCCTGGGTCAACATGACCCGCATCAAAACACATAAACCAGTTCGACCAAGACCTGGGCTAAAGCCAACCCAGAATTTCCCCAACAAAGAGGCCCATAACCAATTCTTTGAAAACAGGCCGGAATAAAAGCAAAAATGAACAAATTAACCACTTTGATCTCATAACAATAGCTAACTAATCAGGGGTCTAAATTTATCAACTAGATGATTAACTAATGATTGAAACGACAATTTAGCTATTAATACGAAGATTAAAACCAACAAAGCAAAATTTCAAAAAAAAAGAAATCAAATATTTTCAGCTAACAGCAGAAAAGACGGGGAACCAGTTCGAAACCAGAATAACCAATAGATTTTTGACCAATCCAAAAGAAAAGGGATGAGGAAGAAAGTGAACCAGGGAAAGGAAATCATAAGGGAGGAAGAGGAATTTACCCAGTTATACTCGACATCAGACGGAGACAGAACTTGACCAAACTTATGTCGAACCCGTCGTTCTTTGCCAAGAACAACTGAGTTGCCATCAACTTCGTCGAGTCAGGCCTTTAATCTTTGAAAGGAAAGAATTGCATGTTACCAGGTCTGACAGAAGATGAGTTTGAATTTTTTGAGTTGAACTCGAATTTAAGATTTGACGGGCTTGATGCTGATTCGAAGGGTATGGGTTAAGGATTTGGAATGAGGGAGAGACGGGGGTTCAGGGGTGTGATTTTGGGGATTTTTGGGTGAGTTAGGGTTTTGGCCGCCTCTCTTCGATTCCAGATTCGAGAGGTTTGGCGAGGATTCGAGGGAAAAGGGATGTGGATTTAGGATGTGGAAATGGAGGGGAACCTATGGTGTTAATTTCGGGATGAGATGGGGTGGCGCCGCCATGTTTCCATGTGGTGGAAATTTAGGGCGGCTAGGGTTCCGAATGGGTCTCTGAGAGATGGAGGGTTGAAAGAGACGGGCTTTGGGGGGGGGGGGGTAGGAGGGTCTTCAGACACTTAAATAGTTAAGGGACAATCAGTTCTGGTCCGTTAGATCAAAGAAAATCAATGGCTCAGATGGTGGGATGCCAAAACGGCGTCGTTTTGGTCATGGGGGTGCTGGACCGGATTTTTGGGTGGGTTTGGGCCTGGACCAGGGGTAATTTGGGCGGGTAAAAGGGGAAATTCAATTGGGCTTGGGGAATTCTAATTGATTTGGCCCAAAATCTGATTCTCTTTAATTCTTTTTCCTTTTATTTTCTTTTCTTTTCCTTTTCAAATTAAAACTAATAATCTAAATTAACTCTAAATTATCCTACCAAATTATATTAAGCTTAATTAATAATTAACTATTAATAAAATGCCAATTTAAAGGAAATTCACAAAATTCGAAGCTAAAAATTAAACAAAGCAAAAATAATTCCATTTTTTGTGATTTTTTGTATTTTTTTTGTAAAGTCCTGATTACTACTTAATCTAAAAATAGGTAAAATTAGATCCTAAATGCAAATGCAATGCATATTTTTGTATTTTCTTATGAATTTATGTTAGATTAAAAATGCACATATAAATGCAAATAAACATGGAAATTATGCAATTAATTTTTAAAAATCCTAAATCTAAGAATTCTGTAGGAGTAAATCATGCGAGGCAAAATCACGTGCTCACAGCTGCCCCTCTTTGCTCGGAAACACGAAGAGTTTTCCCGCAAAGACAAGTGAGCAATTATGAGGGATTTGTGCCCGCTTGGCACTCCATGAGAAGCATTTTTGAAAAACGACTGACCGAACCCTGCTTCAGAGGTTGCCTACATATCATAGGCTGTAAAGGAATCAGGTCAGTGTAGTCCTGGAAGTTTTGGTAGCTGGGACTACCGGGAGCTGTGATTTCACTGCTGATGCTGCTGCTACTGCTTGCTGACCCCCTTATTACACCATGTCAAAAGTAAAAAAGAAGCTACACTAGACTATGATCTATGCTTTAACAAAAATCCTATCTATATCTTCAAACTTGCTCTCGTGGTTCTTGTTGTCTTAATGACTTGTATTCTTCCGATGATATCCTTTGTTGCTGCCTTGAATTGCATTCTGTCGAGTTCTCCCTTTCCTCAAGTGACGCTTTGACCATTAAACTCGAAATGTAGTCCTCTGTTCTCCAGGCGGGCTCCTGACTGCTGAAACTTGAAATGTGTGCCTCTTTTCTCCAGGCAGGCTCCTGACTGCTGAAACTTGAAATGTGTGCCTCTGTTCTCCAGGCGGGCTCCTGACTGCTGAAACTTGCAATGTGTGCCTTTGTTCTCCAGGCGGGCTCCTGACTGCTAAAACTTGAAATGTGCGCCTCTGTTCTCTAGGCGGGCTCCTGACTGCTGAACTTGAAATGTGCGCCTCTGTTCTCCAGGCGGGCTCCTGACTGCTGAACTTGAAATGTGTGCCGCTGTTCTCCAGGCGGGCTCCTGACTACTGAAACTTGAAACGCATGCCTCTGTTCTCCAGGCGGGCTCCTGACTTCAACAAAATAAACAACAAAGAAAATCTCTTGCCCCAGTTTGGTGACTGGGTACAGCATGTTATCAAATATTAAAAATTAAAAGCTAAAATTTGAATTGCACTTCCCTTGTTCTCCAGGTGGGCGCCTGACTGCTGAAGCTTGAAAAGTATTCCCTTGTTCTCCAGGTGGGCTCCTGATTGCTGAAGCTTGAAGAGTATTCCCTTGTTCTCCAGGTGGGCTCCTGACTGTTGAAGCTTGAAAAGTATTCCCTTGTTCTCCAGGTGGGCTCCTGACTGCAACAAAAATAGACAAAAACAAAGAAAACTTCTGCCCCAGTTTGGTAGCTGGGCACATGGGTGAGTGTTAAACTAAATTATTCTACCAACTATTATAAGAATTCAAAAGCTAAGTCCTATTATCCTGGGAGGTCCTGACAACTTCTAATAATTATGAACCTAAGTTATGTCCTCTGAAGGTATTACTCCCACCACATTTGTTGTCTAAAAGGTCTTAAACTACTCCCCATTATCCAGGTGCGTCCTGACAACTTCTAGTTAAAAGATAGTTTTAACCTAAATTATATCTACTGAAGGTACGACTCCCACTATATCTTGTTATCTGAAGCGAACTTTAAAGCTACATCCCATTATCCCGGACACTCCTAATTAAATCCTATCTTAGACAACCCATGTTCTTCAGGATACATTTGTGCTAAATTATGCTACTCATGATTGTTTTGAAGTTTAAACTAAGTCCCATTTTACAGGAGGGTCCTGAGAATTTCCGGCATACCTTTTTTTGGGTGCTTGCTTTTTCCTTAAGGAGGGTTTCTCCCAAAACCAATGAAAACTTTCTGCCCCTGTTTTAATCAAAGAAAAATCTTGTCAGTTTTAAAAATGTGGTTAGTTGCCGGCATTCTTGCTAGGTACATCCCTGCTGCTGGGCTTTATTCCGTCTCGCTTTCCTGGACTTGCCTTGAATCCCCTCGACTTCCTGACCGAATTTCAACCTCTTGACTAAGTGTTCTATCCCATATTGTTGTTTTTGTGTTTCTGACCCCTCTTTTGGTACTTCACTTCTTCCCTACAATTATCCAATTAATCCAACAATGAAACTTCCAGTGGTCCTTTATGATATACTATGGCCCTATCTGTGCAGCTAGGAAGCTGGTAGTTAGCTTTGATATTCCCTCCTTTGTTTCGAACAGAACTGACACTGAAACATCCTAGAGATAGACCTCAAAAGAATGAAATGCAATGACCTCAAAGGTTAAGGATAAAGAGAATCCGAGAACGTATGATTTGTAATGAAGAAAGAAGAGAATGAGACTTATCTGAGTGGAACAGCTGGTACCATTGAGCATGCCATGTATTTTGGATTAATCAGCCCAGTCTGTCTAACTAATCAACTTTTGATTGCCACATTTGCTGTTTCGAACTTTCACAACCTGTTTTTTATCCAAACCCGGACCTTGCTCGTCTTGCAATGTCCTGAGCATCTTTGACCACAGATTTGTCTCCTTTGTCTGTCTCAAAAACTCGCATTCGCCTTACGGTGCCCGTGAGGGTTTTCACCAATAAAACTCTCTCATTTTGATTTCTCTCAACTCCCTTCGCCTTATGGTGCCCGTGAAGGTTTTCACCAATAAAACTCTCTCATTTTGATTTCTCTCAACTCCCTTCGCCTTATGGTGCCTGTGAAGGTTTTCACCGATAAGACTCTCATTTTTTGATTTTCTCTCAACTCGCTTCGCCTTACGATGCCCGTGAGGGTTTTCACCAATAAGACTCTTATTTTTTGATTTTCTCTCAACTCGCTTCGCCTTACGATGCCCGTGAGGGTTTTCACCAATAAGACTCTCTCATTTTTTGATTTTCTCTCAACTCGCTTCGCCTTACGATGCCCGTGAGGGTTTTCACCAATAAGACTCTCTCATTTTTTCATTTTTTTCCTTGTACCGGAGGGTTGCCCCTGACGTGAATCACTTTTACTCGCTTGTATTGGCACTTCCTGAAGATTGATCGAAAGGTCTTTCTTTGGACTGTAATGCAGGCTTTGGACAGGGTTAGGAAGAAAGGGTATCAAAGGCTCAAAACAATTCAACATGGGTTCAAAATTACAACTTTCGGAATCAGATTTCCCACAACAACCACAACTTCTGCCCCAGTTTCTTTCTTGGGGAATTTTGGGATTTTGTTTTGATGTGACTGAACCCCAGAGACAGGCTGCCTACGTACCCTTTCGGGATCAAGTCAAACGTAGTTCAGGTCATAGGAATTACTTTGCTGTTGCAATCTTTTCATTTCTTTTCTTTCTTTTCTTTTCCTTTTTTTTATATTTATTTCTTTTTTTTCCTTTCTTCATTTTTCTTCTCTTTTTTTTTTCTTTTCTTCTTTTTATTTTTCTTCTTCTTTTTTTCCGTTGGACTATGTTTTCTTATTTCTTCACCGATTTGCCTTGCTCGAGCTTCCGAGTTATTATTGATTCCGAAAGAGGGGTACGAAAGAAAGTAAATGAGGCTCAAGAGGGGTAACAAAGGATAAAGTGTTTAGATAGCAGAACAAAATGCCTTCGTCATTTCAATCTCAAAAATATGCCAAATACAATAAAGTACAATTAAACCAAGAAATCATACACAGTATCGCTTGACTGCATCAGAGTTGATAGCCATTTCTACACATTTGCCTTCCACATCTGTCAAATATAATGCGCCATTGGACAACACTCTGGTTACAACAAATGGCCCCTGCCAGTTTGGGGCGAACTTTCCTTTTGCCTCAGCCCAATGAGGTAAGATACGCCTCAACACCAACTGCCCTACTTCAAACTTCCGCTGACGCACTTTCTTGTTATATGCCCTTGCCGTTCTCTGTTGGTACAACTGACCGTGACATACTGCTGCCAATCTCTTTTCATCGATCAAAGTTAGTTGTTCCAAGCGGGCTTTAACCTATTCAAAATCATCAATCTCCGCCTCAGCGATGATCCGAAGGGATGGGATTTCGACCTCTGCGGATATTACTGCTTCGGTGCCATATACTAGTGAATAAGGCGTTGCCCCTACTGAAGTGCGGACAGTAGTGAGATAGCCTAAAAGGGCAAAAGGTAACTTCTCATGCCATTGCCTGGACCCCTCTACCATTTTCCGAAGTATTTTCTTGATGTTCTTGTTAGCTGCTTCGACTGCTCCGTTTGCCTTAGGACGATATGGGGTGGAATTGCGGTGTGTGATCTTAAACAGCTGGCATGTCTCTGCCATCAAATGACTGTTGAGATTGGCACCATTGTCTGTGATGATGACCTTCGGGATCCCAAACCGACATATGATATTCGAATGCACAAAATCGACCACTGCCTTCTTGGTCACAGATTTGAAGGTTTTTGCTTCAACCCACTTAGTGAAATAATCAATAGCTACCAGAATGAACCTGTGCCCATTTGACGCCGCTGGCTCGATCAGCCCAATGACATCCATTCCCCAAGCAACGAACGACCATGGTGTTGACATTGTATGCAATTCGGATGGTGGAGAATGAATCAAATCTCCATGTACCTGACATTGATGACACTTGCGCACGAAACTGATGCAATCCCGTTCCATAGTAAGCCAATAGTAACCTGCTCGGAGAATCTTCTTTGCCAATACATATCCACTCATATGAGGTCCGCAAACTCCCGCATGTACCTCAGCCATGATAACTGTAGCCTGTTTAGCATCCATGCATCTCAACAATCCTAGATCTGGAGTTCTCTTGTACAACACTCCTCCACTGAAGAAAAATCCGCTTGCCAAGCGTCGAATTGCTCTCTTTTGATCCCCTGTAGCTTGTGCTGGGTACACTCCCATCCGGAGGTATTCTTTGATATCATGGAACCACGACTCACCATCAAGCTCTTCTTCCACCATATTACAATAGGCATGCTGATCTCGGACCTGAATCTGTAACGGGTCCACATAAGCCTTGCCTGGATGATGCAACATTGACGCCAAAGTGGCCAAAGCGTCGACAACCTCATTGTGAATCCTTGGAATATGATTGAAGTCTATTGATTGAAACCGTTGACAAAGTTCATGCAAACACTGCCGATACGGTATGAGCTTCAAATCTTGTGTCTCCCATTCACCCTGAATCTGGTGTACCAGAAGATCCGAGTCACCCATGACCAAGATTTCCTGGACACCCATGTCTATAGCCAATCTCAATCCCAAGATACATGCTTCGTATTCAGCCATGTTATTGGTGCAATAGAAAAGAAATTGAGCAGTGACAGGGTAGTGTTGCCTTGTCTCAGAAATTAGTACTGCTCCTATCCCGACACCCTTGGCGTTGGCAACTCCATCAAAGGACAGTTTCCATCCGGGCTTCTCGACTTGTTCTAATTCTTCAACATGCATTATTTCCTCGTCAGGGAAGTATGTTTTCAAAGGTTCATATTCGTCATCAATTGGATTCTCGGCCAAATGGTCAGCCAGCGCTTGTGCTTTCATTGCAGTCCGGGTTACGTAGACAATATCGAACTCTGTAAGCAAGATTTGCCATTTCGCCAACCTCCCCGTGGGCATGGGCTTCTGAAAAATGTACTTCAACGGGTCCAACCGAGAGATGAGATAGGTGGTATAGGCTGACAAGTAATGTTTCAATATCTGCGCTACCCAGGTTAAGGCACAACACATCCTCGCAAGTTGAGTGTACTTTACCTCATATGATGTGAACTTCTTGCTGAGGTAGTAAATTGCCTGCTCTTTCCTTCCTGTGATGTCATGCTGCCCCAGTACACAACCAAAAGAATTATCCAGCACGGCCAGATAAAGGATCAAGGGCCTTCCCGGCTCCGGCGGGACCAACACAGGTGGACTAGCCAAATACTCCTTAATCCTGTCAAATGCTGTTTGACATTAATCCGTCCATCTGACCGCAGCATCTTTCTTTAGCAGCTTGAAGATGGGCTCGCAAGTTGTTGTAAGCTGGGCAATGAACCTGCTGATGTAATTCAATCTGCCAAGCAAACTCATCACCTCTTTCTTGTTCCTCGGTGGCGGTAGCTCCTGAATGGCTTTGATCTTGGACGGGTCTAATTCAATACCGCGTCAACTCACTACGAATCCAAATAATTTCCCGGATGGAACTCCAAACGCACACTTTGCTGGATTAAGTTTGAGGTTGTACCTGCGGAGTCTCTGGAAGAATTTCCTCAAGTCCTGGACATGGTCACATTGTTTTCTCGACTTTATGATCACGTCGTCCACATAGACCTCAATTTCCCGATGTATCATGTCATGGAACATGGTGGTCATTGCCCTCATGTATGTTGCCCCTGCGTTCTTTAACCCAAATGGCATGACTCTATAGCAATACGTTCCCCAAGGCGTGATGAATGCCGTCTTTTCCACATCCTCCTCATCCATCAAAATCTGGTGATAGCCCGCATAACAATCCACGAAGGAACCAATCTCATGTTTGGCACAACTGTCAATCAATATAAGGATGTTTGGCAGTGGGAAATTGTCTTTTGGACTTGCCTTATTGAGGTCACGGTAATCTACGCACACTCTGGTCTTTCCATCCTTCTTTGGCACAGGCACAACATTGGCTAACCAGGTGGGATACAGCGAGACCCTGATGACCTTTGCCTCAAACTGTTTGGTGACCTCTTCTTTGATTTTCACACTAATGTCTGTCTTAAATTTCCTTAGCTTCTGCTTAACAGGAGGGCAGGCTGGATCGGTGGGCAATTTGTGGACCACCAAATCGGTGCTTAAACCTGGCATGTCGTCATATGACCATGCAAAAACATCTTTGTACTCAAAAAGTGCTTTAATTATCTCTTCTCTGAGCTGAGGTTCCAAATGGACACTTATTTTCGTTTCTCGCACATTCTCCTGATCCCCTAAATTGATTGCCTTCTGTGTCGTTCAGATTAGGTTTGGGTTTTTCTTCAAAGTGGCTTAATTCTTTACTGATTTCCTCAAAAGCTTCCTTATCATCATATTCTATTTCGTCATCACACTCGATTTCTTGTATTATTATGTCTGAGTTAGATTGGCATTTAAGACTGGGCTGAAGACTCCTCATGCATGACACACCACTGAAACCAGCATAAAAGGGACTGTACAAGAAAGAAAAGAAAGGCAAAAATAAAACTATCAGGAATGAAAAAGAGGGAAATTGCATTTCATTAATATTTAAGATAACAAGGTTTAACTCATCCAAACGGACGGAACATAGCATCCGAATTACAACCATGGAAATAATCCAGATTAAACTGAAAGGAAATCAAAACTAACTACCGAGACTCCCTCCGGGTAGGAAGGGGAGTTGCTTCCCAATTGTTAAGCTTTTCCTGGGGCCCCACGAGCTGAACATCTGCCTTGCTTGGACCTTCTCCGGCCTCCAACACATTCACCTCATAAAACAGCTTTTCAAACCTCTCAATCAGCTCCTTGTCGGGATCAACCACACCACTGGGCATTGCCGTTGCTAGGCGCTTCTTAGTACTAGGCCTGACGAAGGAACGGGAAAGGCGGGGGATGGGTTTTGGAAGGGTCCATGCTTTCTTTTTCATCTTTCTAGCTTGCCTTATGTCTGCAACAGTGGGCTTGAAACCCAAACCAAAAGTATCTAGGTTTGCAAGAAGGGATACGGGCTGTACTATGCCTTGTAAAGAAGAACCCAAGCCTTTTCCAGGTACAAATCCGTTCTTCAGCATTTCCGACGCAACCATGACGGATGCAGCAGCTACCTTTGGCACAGGAATACACTTCCCTTCCGGGATCTTCTCAACCGATACCGTATCAAAGACTTGATAAACCCATGGGCCTTTGTCATTCTCAGCTTCTAAAAAAGGCACAATGGCATCACCCAGAGTACACGACTATCTTCCCCATGCACCACAATCTCTTGCCTGTCCCACTCGAATTTAACCATCTGGTGCAAGGTAGATGGCACTGCCTTTGCTGCATGGATCCAGGGTCGGCCTAACAAGAGATTGTAAGAGACAGCCACATCAAGCACCTGGAACTCCATAGTGAATTCAACCGGGCCTATTGTCAGTTCCAACACTATATCCCCAACTGTGTCCTTGCCCCCTCCATCAAATCCTCGCACGCAAATGCTATTCTTATGAATTCTCTCACTGTCCACCTTTAACTTTTCCAGGGTGGAGAGAGGGCAAATGTTTGCACTGGACCCGTTATCAACTAGCACCCGGGTGACCACAGAGTCTTCACATTTCACCGTGAGGTAGAGTGCTTTATTATGTTCAGTGCCTTCCAAAGGCAGCTCATCATCAGAAAATGTAACCCTGTTGACTTCAAAAATCTTGTTTGCTATTTTCTCTAAATGGTTCACAGAAATCTTATCGGGAACGTGGGCCTCATTCAGAATTTTCATCAATGGCTGGCGGTGCTCATCTGAGTGGATTAGTAATGATAGCAAAGAGATTTGTGCCGGGGTCTTTCTCAACTGTTCTACAATGGAATAATCCTGTGCCTTCATCTTCTTCAAAAATTCTTCTGCCTCTTCTTCAGTTACAGCTTTCTTTACTGATACTGGATTATCTTTGATGAGTTTGGCCTTTCTCAGCTCGTTAGGAGCAAAGCATCTCCCTGAGCGAGTCAGTCCATGTGTTTCACAAACTTCTTCCTTAACTTCCTTTCCCTGTTACATCACTGTCACTCGGCCGTAATTCCATGGGACGGCCTTTCCACTGATTACTGGCAGCTGAGTCACTGGCTTGATGACAACCGGCTCTGTGCGAGCCCCTTTCATAATCACAGCGGGCTTGACAGCTGCCTCGGACACTATCACTTTAACTGGTTCTTGTTTTTCTGCAACACTGCTCAAAAGCTCTTTCTTCATCACTACAACTGGTTTACTAACTGTTTCTCCTACTTTGATCGATGCTCTCTCCTTTGCTAGTTTCTCATTTGATCTATCCTCACTAGCCCTGATCATCATTACGGTTTGTGACGGCTTCTTATGCTCTCCCTTTTGGATTAGCTCGATCATATGGGTCTCGTGATGTGTTGGTAATGGATTTTGGGTGATGTTAGGCATTTCTGGGGCTTGTACTTCAATTCGGCGGATATCAATGAGCTCTTGGATAGCCGTTTTCAAGTGCCAACATTTCTCTGTGTCATGTCCCGGTGCGCCCGAGCAATACTCACAACTCACAGAGTGGTCCAGATTCCTTGGGGGAGGATTTGGCAATTTGGGTTCGATCAGGTTCAGCATGCCCAACTGTCTCAATCTGTGGTACAAGCTAGTGTAAGATTCACCCAAGGGAGTGAAAGTCTTCTTCTTTTGCAGCCTATCATTCTTGAATGCAGGGTTAGGTCGAAAACCGGTTCCAGCGGGACTTCTGTTGGTTCTTGGGGTGGGTAGGTGTTTTGAGCTGAGTAAGTATTTTGTGGGGTAGGTGCGCGCCATTGTGCATGGGTAGGAGGTTGGGGGTATGTTTGGGCATGGTGGACAGAGAAATGGGGAGCAGGAGGTGGGTAATAATGCTGCGGTGGGCCATATGGGGTATGTGGGTAGGTTTGGGGGTGAGGGCGAGGTTGGTGATAGTATGGCGATGGACCTCTGGACCAAGCTCTCGACTCCACTACTGCAACCTCTTCTTTCTTCTTCTTTCCCAATACTTCTCCAGTGCCGCTCTGAATATCCTGAGTGGTTGCTTTGATTGCTGAATAGCTCATAATTTTGTTAGACTTGAGACCCTCTTCCACCATACTTCCCATTTTCACGACCTCGTTGAAAGTTTTTCCCACTGCTGACACCAGATGACCATAATAGGTTGGCTCCAAAGCCTGAAGGAAATAATCAACCAT
The DNA here is from genome assembly GCF_001879085.1 of Nicotiana attenuata. Taxonomy (NCBI): domain Eukaryota; kingdom Viridiplantae; phylum Streptophyta; class Magnoliopsida; order Solanales; family Solanaceae; genus Nicotiana; species Nicotiana attenuata. The sequence continues at coordinate 398,421 of NW_017670353.1, forward strand.
CTCGTTCTCTTTCATTGGAGGAACAACTCTTGCCGCCTGCTCCCTCCACCGAAAACCATACTCTCTGAAGCTTTCTCCGGGCTTCTTCTCAATTTTAGTCAGTGACAGACAGTCCGGGACAATTTCGAGATTATACTGGAAATGACATGCAAATGCTTGGGCCAGATCGTCCCAAGTGTACCATCGAGCATGATCTTGTCGTGTGTACCACTCCAAAGCTGCTCCACTTAGACTTTGACTAAAGTAAGCCATCAATATTTCGTCCCTTCCTCCCGCTCCTCTCATCTTGCTGCAGAACCCCCTTAAATGGGCCAACGGATCACCATGTCCATCATATAGGTCAAACTTGGGCAGCTTGAATCCTGCTGGCAACTGGACATCAGGAAACAGGCACAGGTCCTTGTAGGCTACACTCACTTGTCCTCCAAGTCCTTGCATATTTTGGAATGACTGCTCTAGGCTCTTGACCTTCCGGATCATCTCTTCTTGTTCAAGGTTTTTGGGAGGCTTTTCTTCCTCAGTTGAGAGATCAAGGCGGGGAGTGTAAGGGCATGGCTCAGGCGGTTTGAAAGTGGCTTCGGGCGGGTAATACTGGTTATCATGGGTTTGGAAAAAAGGTTCGCTAGAAGATCTGTGTAGTGTGGCAGGTGGGGGAGCCACGAACACAGGGGTGATTGGTGGTGGAGGGCATGGGATTTGTTTGGTGGTGGAGGTGGTGGTGTTTGAGAGGTGGTTCCGTAGTACTGCTGGTAAGTAGGGAAAGCCGGAGATGAGTTCACTGTGGGAGGATCTTGAGGCTGAGCTAGTGGTGGGATGTAGGAGGGGTTAGCAGGATAGGCTGGTGGTGGATGTCCCTTCGACCAGGCCTGGTACATCTCGGCCATTTGTTGCTTCAGTTTATACATCTCCTCCTTCATTGCATTAACGTCCACTACTTCCTCCTCCCTAGATGGGTCGACAATGCTTGCTTCCAATTCCTGGTTGACCATGTTTGACTTATCCTTAGAGCGGGTGAGGGATGGGTTGCCAGAATGCCAGTCAACTTAACCACTTGCCTGGACTCATCAACAACAACATTGTTAGCGGTTAGGGCATTAACAGATAGATAACCGCACATTGAGGAGTGAATGCACCTAAGCAGTTAACCATCTCTATTATGCCTTTGCTCAGTCACATGTGTCATCCCGGCTTTCCATTTCCTTTACTTGCCAATTGCAAACTCTCTCTTCTCCTTTCTTTTCTTCTTTTTTCTCCTTGGTTTTCCTTGTTCCTAACCGCTCTTTTACTCAAAATTATTTTTCCACTCTTTTCTTTCCTTTTCTCTTGCTCTCTTTTTATCTTTGTTTTTCTTTTCCTCTTTTGTTTTCCTTTCCTTTCTTGTTTCTTTAACTTTTTATTATTACGGTCGAATCCTATGGAGATTGCCTACGTATCACGACCCCGCGTGAATCAGACCAAGCGTAGTTGTTGCAAATAAATGCGACAAATAAATGCAAGAAATAAAGAGACAATTTTTCGGGAATTTTTCAAATTTTCATTAATAACAACTGCGATTACAAAGCTACCAAACAATTTGTTGTTCTATTTTTCTCAAAAAGGAAAGTACAAAAACTAGACTTAAAAGCAGAAATACAGACTCGATTATCTAGGAATACATCAAAGCTTCAAATCCTGGGGCCCGTGAGGCATCTCTCGGCATCGCCGCGGGCCTGCGTGCGAGACCCTTTTGCAACTGATCCAGATCATTCATGACCTGGCGAACGAATATCATCACGAAAGCAAAGAACGTGGTACGACCCATCCGCTCACCGGCCTGGCACTTCATGACAATATAGTTGGCAATGTTTCTGATTCTTTCCCGAATTTGGCCCTTTTCTTGGAGTAGCCGACTTATCTGTTGGGTACGAGCCGCTAGAACCTGAGAATCCTGGAGGTGAAGGTCCTGTAACAATTTTATTTCCTTTTCCATCTCAGCGATTAACCCATAACACTGTTCTCTCTCGGCCCGAAATTCTTTGTCCCGCCGAGCTGCCTTTTCTTCAAGAGTATTCATTTTTCTTTTCATGTTAGCGATGGTTCCCTCATAGTTCTTCTTCATTTGTTGTACAAAGTGGGCCCTTTCCTCGGTCTTTTTTGCCCATTGTGCCCGAAGTTTTGCCACGTTTCCCTCGGATTTTTCCAATTCCTCCTGACAGTCCAAAACTTGTTTCTTCAAACCTTTTATCAATCTCTCGTCGGATAGACTTCTTTCCCGATTCCTGGCATCTACTTTCATTTGCTGAATTTGGGCTTTGAGAGCTTCATTCTCCTGGGCCAATTTCTTTTTATCACCTTCGTCGGCTGCGGCTTGCAATGTGTTTTCAAACCGGAGCTCCTGAACCTGTTTTTCCAAGGCTCCTATTCGGGCCCTGTACTCTTTTTCCTTGGCTAACCAATCCCATTGCACCTGAGCCTCGTTAGTGAATTGTTGCACATGTGGCCTTTTGGCGGGTCTCTCAGGAATTTGAAATCTTTTACCAAACCAGACCAAGTATTTGGGATCTACCTCACCTCTGGCTCGGTCCTGTACTATAGTCTTGGGTTCAAGGTACCTGCACTCATTCCATATCTTTCGAATTCTGCCTTCAGGGAATGCAGCTTTCGGGCCTAACTCGATGACTTGCTCACTCAGGTCTTCATCGTTGTGCACTGTCTGGAATCTTCCAAATTGCCGCAGAACTCGGTAAGGAGCATAAGGCTGTATGCTTCGAATACCCATCAAAAGAATATAAGGGACCTCCGCTGATGTGTATACAGCTTCAGTAGCAGGAAGCCATCCATAAGCCCATTCAACTTTATCTGCGGTCAAGGATCTTAAGCATGACGACCAGGCCTCAGTACCCTCAGGGAACTCAATACCTGTCACCCGGGTCTCGAATTCTGCAATACAACTCAATCTAGTTAAACCGTAGTTCATATAGC